>NW_024868459.1:0-4961 GCF_013358625.1 Macadamia integrifolia
AGTTCTTTCCTTCTTCCAGAAAGCATAAGAAACGGTTTCCGTTTAAACCCTCCCGGTATAAACGGTTTAAACCTCAGTGGAAATTCCTTCGGAAAAAACAATTTCGTGGGAAATCCAAAAACACCTCTTGCTTCATTTGTGGCAAAGATGGACATTTTGCAAAAAATTGTCCTAATCGCAGTAAGAAAGACAAGGTGCTTCATATGCTTGCCTCTCTCCATCATGATGATCTACAAGATGCTGACCTTGAATCTCTGTATTCTTTAGATGCAGAGCCTACTGACCTCTCCCTCTTTGCTATTGACTACCCAGATGAGGTTGATCCCCAACACCTCACAGACTCAGACCCAGAGTCTTCTTTCTCCGAGTCCGAGGAATCTGATCCCCTCTACCAGATTATCCCTTTTCTTCCCCAGAAACAAACTCCAACACCTCTTCCCTGTCAGTCTATTACCTTACCACATGCGGCAGTAACCTTAATTCCTGAACCATATGCTAAACCTGTACATCTAATAGCCTTTTTAGATACAGGTGCTGCAACAACCATTTTGTCCCCAAAAGTCCTTCCCAACCATTTCTGGAAACCTCAAGTCCCTCCTCTTCCTTTTTTAGCAGCTAATGGTGAAACCTTCTACATCACCCTAGTTACTAAGAAACCTGTAAAAATACAACTCCTTCCAACCCTTTCCTTCTCCCATGTTATGTTAGGATCCCAGTGTCCTGGTAAAGACCTTATCATAGGTTTTGATGTCCTCAGTCATCTTCCTCTTAAATGGACTCCCCAAGGTCTTGTGTATAAACAACAACTTCTCCCCTGGTCCCCTTTTTCTAACATATTTCTTGCAGGAACAGGTCCTACTTTGTTTGATGAGTTCAAAGGAAAACTTCTGCAAACCTCCTGTGCAGACTCTCATACTGAGTTCTTGACAAAGTGTACACATCCTCTCTGGCAGAATTCAAAGTTCTTCATCTCCTTACCTTTTAAGAAGAATGAAGATGTCAATCCGACAAAAGCCAGTCACCCTGGAATGCCCCCTGAACATTTGACGCTTGCAGTCCAAGAACTTACTCAATTACAAGCTCAAGGACTACTTGAACCCACTGTCTCCCCCTGGGCATGTCAGGCGTTCTATGTGAACAAAAGAACAGAACAGATCCGTGGAAAAATGAGAATGGTTATTAATTATCGGCCTTTGAACTTTTTCCTGGCTGATGATAAATTTCCATTACCAACGCGTCCAGCTCTGTTACTTCAATTAGCTTCAGCAACTGTCTTCTCCAAGTTTGATCTAAAAGCAGGTTTTTGGCAACTCGGAATTATTCCTGAAGATAGACCAAAGACAGCTTTTTGCGTCCCTGGTCATCATTTACAATGGACAGTTATGCCATTTGGTTTGAAGACGGCTCCATCAATATTCCAGCGTGCCATGATGCAGATCTTTGCTCCCATACAAGATCAGGCCCTAATTTATATTGATGACATTCTTCTGTTTTCATCTACACAGGATGCACATTTAAGTCTTCTCCAACATTTCCATCAGATTGTTCAAAACTATGGAATCATGCTCTCCCCGAAGAAAATGCAGCTTGGTGTCTCAACCATTGATTTTCTCGGCGTCACTATTACCAAAGGAACATATGAGCTCCAACCACATATTGCTACCTCTTTACAGCAATTTCCTGATGGACCCCTGACAAAGCACCAGGTTCAACAATTCCTTGGTATAGTCAATTACATGACTGAGTTTCTTCCTCAACAAATCAGACACACGTCTGTACTTCATCAACTTTTGAGAAAGAATACTCCTCCCTGGTCATCTGAACACTCTGCAGCTATTCATGCTCTGAAGCAGTTAACTACAAGACTTCCCTGTTTACAGATTCTTTCTGATGGACGTAGGATTCTCCAAACAGATGCTAGTGATACTCACTGGGGTGCAGTTTTCTTAGAAGAAAACCCTGATTCTACAAGAACAGTTTGTGGCTACAAGAGTGGATCATTCAAAATCTCTGAAGCCCATTACCACTCCACTTTCAAGGAAATTCTTGCAGTTCGCCGTGGTATTGAAAAATTCCAGTTTCACCTCATTGGACACAGGTTCCTCATTGAACTAGATATGTCAAGCTTCCCTCGAATGCTTGAGTTCCGACAGAAACAACTTCCTAATGATCAACTGCTCCGCTGGGCTCAATGGTTCTCAAAGTGGTCCTTTGATATCAAACACATCAAAGGCAAAGAAAATGTCTTGGCAGACTTCCTCTCTCGCCCTACCTCTACCTTTTCGGTCATCCCACTCCTCTACCCGCTAACTCCAGGAGCTTCATCTTCCTCCTCCTCAGCCACACCACAACCTTCACCTGGCCATAACCTCTGTTGTAACATCCCTCCTCATCTTCCTGCTGAAATCCTTCAAACCCTAACCTATAAAGCCATTCTTACCTACAGTAAGCTCACAGCTATCCAGCTTCTCAGAATAGCCCTTCGACAAGAAGGTCTCTTTCTTGCTGGTTCTTCTTGCCACCCAGACTTCCCCTACCTCACAGTTTTCACCTTCAATACCTTCTATGACCTACAAACCTTACCCCTCATATATAAATGCATCTTCTGGCATTTATGTACGGCTTACTCCATAGCCATAAGTTTTCCCCTTCACGCCATCCACTCCATGTGTTCTCGCTGGTGTGACCCAATAAACCCTCATCAACCCATCCGTCCTATTCTCCAGTTTCTACAGCTCTTTGCTCCAATGGAAACCTGGTTGAATCTCTTCACCTCTCTTCTCCCACCAGAGGATTCCCCTGATATCCCTATGCACCATACCATTATCCTTTTCCATAAACCTCCAGCAGTGCTCCAAGTCACTGACCCTCCTCATACCCTCCAACCCTGCCATTACATTGACTACACAACAGACTACCATGTGTATGGAACAAAGCCCTATACTCTCTTCATCAATCGACGACAGCATCGATCAGAGTGGCGACAGTTTCTTCATACCATGTGTCAGGCTAATGATACTCAGCCCCATCAAGTTCCAGCCCCACTTCTCCAGACTGTTGATTCTGCTTGGGAACTTCATCAGAACGGTCGACTTCCTTGCCCTCGTCTCATTCCTCTCATGGATGCCTATGACGATTGGCTCATCGATACAACTGCATTCTATCCATACAGCAGCTCTTCGGACACTGATATTGAGTAGAGTGTGTATGTATGTATTGAGTAATGTATGTATTGAGTATGTATGCCGACACTTCCGACATACGGTCCCACAAGCATGTGAAGTCCATGTGAAGGACACATGGCTTGGGTCCCACATGTCCTCCCTTATCCTTTGTATTCCCTTGGCTATTTAAAGCCCCTCAGTTAATGGATTTAGGAAGAGCCCGGTTTGACGTATACCAGTGAGATAATAAGAATGGTATAACTTTCCGGCAACCTCGGCGGCAATGCCGATCCTCCGATCACTATTTGTGCTGTTTCTGCTACATCAAGCTGCTGTGGTCACTTCTCGGGGATCAAAAGGCAGCGGTTCATGGCAGACCTTGAGTGGTGCGTCTTCTTTTACATTTTCTCTCACCTACTTCTCTCTACTCTCTCACTTTGTTCTTCTACCATTATACATATGCTTGTTTTACTTTGGAACCAGTTGAGCTATCCGAACATGTGCACGAATAGGTTTCGTTCTCTCTTCCCCCTCTCCTCTTGAATTTCGTTTCATAATTGCATGAAAATTTCGGAGTTGTAGATTCTGCAAGGAAATTAGTTCTTACAAACTCGAAGAACGGATGCTTTCCTCACCAATTCTTTTAACTGATCGTTCTTTTCGCTGCCAATTCATCAGAAAAGCTTGGTCTTTGTCTGGAATATTTACTTTAATATAACTCTTCTGTTTGTGGCTTTTGTATCTCAGGCATACAATAAAATACTGAAATTCTGTTACCCTATGATCTTCACAACTTATTTAATTCCTGAAAGAAGATTTGGAGAGTCAGAAATCTTTTAGATGGTTGCCTAGGAGAATTTAGTAGTTGGCCTTCCATGGTTGTTTTCTTATCCATTATTGATTTATAGTTGTTTATTTTTTATTTTTTAGTTACTATGACAAACCAATTCCCATATGTTTATGATATCTTTGTCAAACAGGCTTATTGTTATTGCTTTATTCTTGGTTATTTACTATGTCATGTATGGCAGGCTTATCTTTTAGTTCTGTTTGCAGGAAATGCACCTTTAGTTGTTGCAAGGGGTGGTTTCTCAGGGATATTTCCTGATTCCAGTTATGAGGCCTACAATATGGCACTGATGACTAGTTTAGCAGATGTGATCTTATGGTGCGATGTACAATTGACGAAGGATGAAGCTGGGATCTGCTTTCCAACCCTCAATCTAGAGAACTCTTCTGACATTTCAAGAGTTTTCAAAAATACAAACGTCTATCTTGTGAACGGGGTACCTGTGCGAGGATCGTTTTCTGTAGATTATACTGTTAACCAGTTATCCAATGTCTTCTGTAAGTTAAGATTTTGTTAACTAGTACTAGTCTTAACTGCTTGAATATTATAGATTCGTCCATTAACCTATAAAGAGTGTGAGATATTTCAGTCTTAATATGTCACATATGCTGTCTCGTCTTTTTCTTAAATGTACCTTTATTCTTAAATGTTCTTCTTTATCTTTTCTTTTCTTTTTTATTTTTTGGTTTAGTTCAATTATTCTTTGAACTTAGACTGATGGTTGGTTGCCATATTTATTACTTATTTTCAAATTTATTCTGATGTGTGAAGCTATTGTAAGTTTTTGAACTGCCATTTAGGAGAAAGAATCGATTGTGAAAGTACAATTTAGTTTCGAAGGCATCTGTCTCAATAAGGCATTGAAGCCCAGATGTTCGTCTACAACAACAACAACAAATCAGCCTTTTCCCAACTAAATTGGGTCAGCTACATGGATCCCCCCCCCC
>NW_024868459.1:4981-102481 GCF_013358625.1 Macadamia integrifolia
CCTTTCTTTCAATTCCTGGAAGCTCTTCTCACATTCCTCTGCCCAGTCAAATTTCACACCCTTTTTAGTCAATTTGGTCATTGGTGCTGAGATCCGAGCAAAATTCTCGATGAAGCGACGGTAGTATCCAGCCAAACCCAAGAAGCTTCTAATTTCGGTGACATTCTTGGGGCTTTCCCATTCCACTACTGCTTTGGATTTTTGCCCTTCTTACGGTATGTCTCTTTCCCGCAGATCTACTTCTTCTCGAAGTTCTTCTTCGTCTTCTTCTCCGTCATCTTCTTCGTCTTCCCGGTCATCTTCTTTTTCCTCTATCGAATCCCTATATGAATTTGATTATCTCCCCGATGATCAGATTATTCCGTCAACCCCTTCTCCCCTTTTAAACCCTTATACTGTCTTCCCAAAGAAGACTTCCTCTTCTGCTACCTGGAAAACTCTTCTAGCCCCTAGAAAGAAAACCCCTCCGGTTAAGGAACTTGTTCAGGCTTCCCGATGTGAACTATATCACATCCCTGCCACTGATAAGGAACAACTGTTCACTCTGGAGATCCCGACCTCTCTCATCCCTGATTGGCAAAACCAGGGTTATACCCATCTCCACTTAGGTGCCATTAAATTTGCCCTTACTTTCCATGGCAGGAAAGGCCTTCCCGTGTTCTCTCGTATTGCTCTTCTAGACAGTCGTTTCCTCCGGTATGAACATGCCGTTTGTTCTACTGTCCAGACCACTTTGAACGCAGGAACCATCTTCCTTACCCTGTACCCTAACTTTAATATTCCCCTAGCAGATCCTTTTCTCCCTACAACCTTAAAATTCCAGATCCAAATCTCTGGTTCTCCCCTTGCCCCTACGGCTTTAGCAGGTACTATCCACTATCAAATGGCTTATCAGTTACAGAACCATGCCTTTGACCTGTCCACAGGCCATTCTGAGGATGCCTTATTCCTCTCAGTGGATTCTGACCATGTTCCGAGCCTTACCTATGTTCCAAGACAAATTCCCCGAGACGAACTCCTTCGTCTCCTTCCTTCTTCTTGGGTTACGGCTTATGAACAGCAGATGGCTACCCAACAACCTGCTCCGGTAGAACCCCTTCAGTCTACAGACCCACAGTTCATCCGTCACCCTTCTGGTGAGGTTGAAATCAAGTTTCCTCCTCCACAACCATTACCATCTCCTTTCCCTACTAAGTTTACGGGCATGATACAAGAAAAGATTCCGGTCAAATCTTTTGATGCTCAAGGCAACCCAGTTTACTATTTCTCCAATCCAGTCACTGGTCATAAGTACTTTGACCTCTGTGATTGTGATGATTGTCTCCACGACTCTGATGATGAAGATCCCTATCGCCCTAAAAGAAAGTCCTCCCAGACTATTCTACGGGAACGATATGAGTCAGGAGATACCACAGTTGGCCCCTTAAGCACTGAAGCCCGATATCCCTTCATGGTTACATACAGTTCTCCTCCTCCAGAACCTCCTTATGTTCCACCTCCTATTCCGGTTTGTAAACCTTCTCCACCACCTAAACCACCCTCTCCTATGACTCCTCCTTGTTGCATGTATGCGCCAGGATCCTCTTCTTCTTCTTCTTCCCCAGTGAAGAATTTTCCTGGTCCCACAGATTATGGTCCTGATTCTCATGGTATCCGTCATGTTTGGAAAGTTAAACCTCCAATTCTCCCTTCTGGACAACCAAAAGAAATCTCCCCAGCTGAAGCAGCTCTTAATTGGCAACATGAAAATGCCATAGTCCAAAACCAGTACTTGGAACGTATTTTTGCTACTACCCAGCACACTCATAGTACTGTCGGCTGGCATACTCAGTTGATTCAATCCCTGAAAACTGAGATGGATCAAGTCCATATGGAACTCGCTGGTATTGCTTCCTCGACTGCTGATACAGCTCAGGCCTTTGCTCTTATAGGCCAAAAAGAGAAGCATCTGAGGTTTCTTGAAGCACAGCTTCACAGCCTTCAACAAGCTCCACCTCAGGCAGCAACATCCAGTCGACAGCAGCCTCTTCCATTGACAGTTCCCAGTATGGCTCCTCAAGATCCTTTTGCCATGTACACTATACCGGCTCCTCCGGTAGTTGCTTCTCAGAGATCTTTTCCCCTTGAAGAATTGAAAGCATTACAACGTCAGCAAAGGAATCTGAACCCCAGGCAACAGCAACAAAAACAAAAACACCCTATCCTCAACCCAACCTTGGATAAACCCTCTCCTCCACAGTTTCAACCATATCCTATGGCTGTCTCCTATCCTGCACCCACACCGCCTATCTCTACTTATCCATCACCTTCACCTTCACCTTCTCCACCTCGAACCAAACCTAAATATCCTCCTATAGGTGCCATAACTCCTTCCGGTGATGATGTCCTCACAGATCTTCTCACCACCTTAGCTCTTCAAGATCCAACACCTGTCCCTTCTTTCATGAATACAGGCCAGGAACCACCTGCTCCTTATCCTGCACCTCCTACTGTTGATGAGATGGATGGTGATCAGGATGACCCTATGGTCCATAATCCTGAACCTGCACCACAGCCTCCTCCCACATATGCCCCATTCTCTAACCAAGACCCTAAACAGTTCTTCACCCTGGACGATGTCCCTGTCTCAAAATGGGCATCAAAATTTGCTGATTTCCATGCCTGGATTAATGCTGAACTTCTACAAGAAGGTGCTACATCAGTCAGTGTACTGACTAAGTTTGTTGCCAGACTGCAAGGAAAACTCAGGGAATGGTATTTGGCCCTTGGAGGTTATCGACAGTTACAACTTGTTCAACTTCCTGAAGGCCAGTTCATTACAGTCTTATATCAAGAATTTCTTGGTCCTGTCTCCAATGATATTACAAAAGCTCGTGAAGAGTTTTTACAGCTCAAGTGTTGTTCTCTAGCTCGTCCAGATCTTGACAAACACTATATGCGCATGACAGACAGGTTCCATAAGATTGGTGGCCTTGATGATGAGAACCTCAAGCAAATCTTCCTCAATTCCCTTCCAGATCCTCTTGGTGCTGATACACTGCAGTTTCTTCGCAATCAGAACATTGCTCTAGCCTCTTGCAGCATCGGCTCCTTATACAGTTTTGCTCTTACAGCCCTTGACAAACTCTGTAATGTCAAGAAAATCTGGAAAGAATTACAGTCCAAGTCTGATAAAGTGTCTTCTGCCTGTGACACTTCCTGGATGAAGATTAAGTGCAAAGGTTCTGATCACTCTTGTGATTGTCCCACAAAGAAGCCTTTCCACCACAAGCAGTTCTTTCACTCTTCCAGAAAGCACAAGAAACGGTTTCCGTTTAAGCCTTCTCGGTATAAAAGGTTTAAACCGCAGTGGAAATTCCTTCGGAAAAAACAATTTCGAGGGAAATCCAAGAATACTTCTTGCTTCATTTGTGGAAAAGATGGACATTTTGCAAAAAATTGTCCTAACCGAAGTAAGAAAGACAAGGTGCTTCATATGCTTGCCTCTCTCCATCATGATGATCTACAAGATGCTGACCTTGAATCTCTGTATTCTTTAGATGCAGAGCCTACTGACCTCTCCCTCTTTGCTATTGACTACCCAGAAGAGGTTGATCCCCAACACCTCACAGACTCAGACCCAGAGTCTTCTTTCTCCGAGTCCGAGGAATCAGATCCCCTCTACCAGGTTATCCCTTTCCTTTCCCAGAAAAAAGAACCAACACCTCTTCCATGTCAGTCTATTACCTTACCCCATGCGGCAGTAACCTTAATCCCAGAACCATATGCTAAACCTGTACATCTAATAGCCTTTTTAGATACAGGTGCTGCAACAACCATTTTGTCCCCTAAAGTTCTTCCTAACCATTTCTGGAAACCTCAAGTCCCCCTCTTCCTTTTTTAGCAGCTAATGGTGAAACCTTCTATATCACCCTAGTTACTAAAAAACCCATTAAAATCCAACTTCTTCCAACCCTTTCCTTCACCCATGTTATGTTAGGATCCCAGTGTCCTGGTAAAGACCTTATCATAGGTTTTGATGTCCTAAGTCATCTTCCCCTTAAATGGACTCCCCAAGGTCTTGTGTATAAACAACAACTTCTCCCCTGGTCCCCTTTTTCTAACATATTTCTTGCAGGAACAGGTCCCACTTTATTTGATGAGTTTAAAGGAAAACTTCTGCAAACCTCTTGTGCAGATTCTCACACTGAGTTCCTCACAAAATGTACTCATCCCCTCTGGCAGAATTCAAAGTTCTTCATCTCCTTACCCTTTAAGAAGAATGAAGATGTCAATCCAACAAAGGCCAGTCACCCTGGAATGCCCCCTGAACATTTGACTCTTGCAGTCCAAGAACTTACTCAATTACAAGCTCAAGGACTACTTGAAGCTACTGTCTCTCCCTGGGCATGTCAGGCGTTCTATGTGAACAAAAGAACAGAACAAATCCGTGGAAAAATGAGAATGGTTATTAATTATCGGCCTCTGAACTTTTTCCTGGCTGATGATAAATTTCCATTACCGACGCGTCCAGCTCTGTTACTTCAGTTAGCCTCAGCAACTGTCTTCTCCAAGTTCGACCTGAAAGCAGGTTTTTGGCAACTTGGTATTATTCCTGAAGATAGACCAAAGACAGCTTTTTGTGTCCCTGGTCATCATTTACAGTGGACAGTTATGCCATTTGGTTTAAAGACGGCTCCATCAATATTCCAGCGTGCCATGATGCAAATCTTTGCTCCCATACAAGATCAGGCCCTGATTTATATTGATGATATTCTTCTGTTTTCATCCACACAGGATGAACATTTAAGCCTCCTCCAACAATTCCATCAGATTGTTCAAGACTATGGAATCATGCTCTCCCCAAAGAAAATGCAGATTAATGTCTCCACCATTGATTTTCTTGGCGTCACTATTACCAAAGGAACATATGAACTTCAGCCACATATTGCTACTTCTCTACAGCAATTCCCTGATGGTCCTCTGACAAAACATCAGGTCCAACAATTCCTTGGTATAGTCAACTATATGACTGAGTTTCTTCCTCAACAAATCAGACACACGTCTGTTCTTCATCAACTATTGAGAAAGAATGCTCCTCCCTGGTCATCTGAACACTCTGCAGCTATTCATGCTTTGAAGCAGCTAACTACAAGACTTCCCTGTTTACAGATTCCTTCTGATGGACGTAGGATTCTCTAAACAGATGCCAGTGATACTCACTGGGGTGCAGTTCTCTTAGAAGAAAATCCTGATTCTACAAGAACAGTTTGTGGTTACAAGAGTGGCTCATTCAAAACCTCTGAAGCCCATTATCACTCCACATTCAAGGAAATTCTTGCAGTTCGCCGTGGCATTGAAAAATTCCAGTTTCACCTCATTGGACACAGGTTCCTCATTGAACTGGATATGTCAAGCTTTCCTCGAATGCTTGAGTTCCGTCAGAAACAGCTTCCTAATGATCAACTACTCCGGTGGGCTCAATGGTTCTCAAAATGGTCCTTTGATATCAAACATATTAAAGGAAAAGAAAATGTCTTGGCAGACTTCCTTTCCCGACCAACCTCTACCTTTTCGGTCATCCCACTCCTATACCCTCTAACTCCAGGAGCTTCATCTTCCTCCTCCTCCGCCACACCACAACCTTCACCTGGCCATAACCTTTGCTGTAATATCCCTCTTCACATTCCTCCTGAAATCCGTCATACCTTAACCTACAAAGCCATCCTGACCTACAGCAAGCTCACAGCAATCCAGCTTCTCAGAATAGCCCTTCGACAAGAAGGTCTCTTTCTTGCTGGTTCTTCTTGCCACCCAGACTTCCCCTACCTCACAGTCTTCACCTTCAATTCCTCGTATGACCTACAGGAATTACCCCTCATATATAAATGCATTCTCTGGCATTTATGTACAGCCTACTCCATAGCCATCAGTTTTCCCCTTCACTCCATTCAAATGATGTGCTTCCAATGGTGTAGTCCAGTCCAACCCCATAGACCTAACCTCCCAATTTTCCAGTTTCTACAGCTCTTTGCTCCCATGGAAACTTGGTTGGATCTCTTCACCTCTCTTCTCCCACCAGATGATTCCCCTGATATACCCATGCACCACACCATTATCCTTTTCCATAGACCTCCAGCGGTCCTCCAAATCACTGACCCTCCACATACCCTAAACCCCTGCCATTTCATTAACTACACAACAGACTACCATGTGTATGGAACAAAGCCCTACACTCTTTTCATCAATCGACGACAACATCGATCAGAGTGGCGACAGTTTCTTCACACCATGTGCCACGTCAATAATACTCAACCCCATCAAGTACCAGCCCCTCTTCTCCAGACTGTTGATTCTGCTTGGGAACTTCACCAGAACGGTCGTCTTCCTTGTCCTCGTCTCATCCCTCTCATGGATGCTTATGACGATTGGCTCATTGATAAGGCAGCTTTCTATCCGTACAGCAGTTCCTCGGATCCAGATACTGATTGAGTATGTGTGTATAGTATGTGTGTATGTAGTAAAGTTTGTAGTGAGTATGGGATGAGTATGTATGTATGTATGGATGAGTATGTATGTATATATGTGAGTATGTATGTATGCCGACATGTATGCCGACATGTATGTATGCCGACACTCCCGACATACGGCCCCACAAGCATGTGAAGTCCATGTGAAGGACACATGGGGCTTGGGACCCACATGTCTTCCCTTATCCGTTGTATTCCCCTTGGCTATTTAAAGCCCCTTAGTTAATGGATTTGGGCAGAGCCTGTTTGACGTATACCAGTGAGCGTTTTTAGTCTCGACTGCCCTTTTGAATTACAATTTATCATAGTTTTGATCTAAGTCGGGTTTGTTTGTCACTTATAACTTCTGTCCATATTTGAGTCTATTGTTTGCCTATTGTTCGGAGCCTACTACTAGTATTTACTTGGGTTGATTATAACTGTAATCTTCCTTACATTAGTAAACTACTATTGATACAAGACATGTAAAAATAACAGTCCACCTAGAACTTCAACATTTTAGATGACTTTTCAAACTGACCAAAAATTTTATATTTTTACATCATATAAAAAATAATAATAAAATATGATCTCATCAGCAGTAGTCATGATCAAACTACGTACTTTACAAGCCTATGGTTTCAACCAAATTTGTGTAAGGGATCTAGTATTAGTTGTATATAAGCAATATTGCAGTCGTGCTATTTATTTAAAATTGATGAACAATCTTTCACACAGTTATTTCAGTAATAGCACAAAAAGAAGACCTAGAGTCGTGTGAGGGTAGCGGCCGGAAGATGATATCTTCTCTCTTCCCATTTTTTTTTGGGGGTGGGGGGGGGGGGAAGGACTTGCATCCATTCTGTCCTCTCTCCTCTCTTTCTCTTTTATGAGGGAGGGGTGTGTCATGTGTGCTTTGCTTGCAGGCACCGCACCACAATACCACCGCTCGGAGATACGTGGAGGCCTATTTCGTAAGAGTGTAAAGTTTTCCATTCGAGACAGGGATTTGATGATGGTCCAATACGGGGATCGGGATCATGCAAAAAGGGTTTGGACTCACCACCTAGGATTATGAGCCAAGGACCCTAGGGTGGGTCTGATTCCTGAGAAAAGGGCCCGATAATTGGTCTGGTCCAGAGATTTAGGGTAAGTGTCTGATTATAGAATTGGAAAGGTGTTAGGCACCCAATCTACTTGGTTCAACCGGTCTTCCTACGCTTAAGAACAAACATTTTCCATGATTATTCATTTTTCGCATGCATGGCTAAGTTATCACACATATGTACATTGACTAAATTTAAATGATTATATACACTAAAACAAGGTCAGTATAAAGTCTACATTATGATAATTTAGGTAAGAAATTATACCTAAGCTTAACCCTTGTTTTGGGTCAAGAGGGGTGGATTCCCTAGTTGACGCTAGTACGAACTGGTTTCTAGATTCTCCTGGCTTAGGGAAAGATGGTCTTGACCTCCAGCTTCCTTTCTTGAGAGATGCTAACTGTGATGATATTCGAACAGAGTTTCAGCTAGGAATAGTTACTTTCATATTTGAATTCAGATAGAGTTTTTGCTAGGGAAGCCTATTTTCGGATTTGGATTTGGATTCGGACAGGACTTCAGCTAGGGAAGGCTATTTCCAGGCTTAGGATGAAGTGGCACTCTGACAGAGCTTCCACTAGGGATAGGCTATGGGAGGGCTAGGCTGAGGTGGCACTCCGACAGAGCTTCCGCTGGGAATGGCTATTTCTGAAAAGATTTCAGGGGCACTTGGGCAGAGCTTCCGCTAGGAACGACTATTTTTGGTAAGAAATTGATTGACCTAAAAATGGATTGAAGATCCCCAAAGCCTCAAAGAATACTTTGAAGATCCGAACAGAACTCCAGATCTTGACAAAGATCTCTTCGTAGACCTGAAGAACCTCAAGGGGGGAGGGATTTCTACTTTTGGTAAAAATCAAGAACACTCAAAGGAAGGAAGCTAAGAACATACTATTTTGGGAAAAAAAGGGGTTGAACTAAAAACTTGGATTGAAGATCTTTAAAGTCCCGAAGAACACTTCGAAGTTCCAAAAAAGATTTTAGATCTTGACGAAGATCGCTCTGAAGACCTGAAGAAACTCAAAAGCAGAGGGAAAGAGGAGAGGGCAAAGCTTCTCCCTCTAAGAGTGGTTGTGGGGTTGTGATGGTGTGTAAATCCAAAGGAGGGGGTATTTATAGGATTTCCGGACCAATAGGGAGGAGAGTGAATTTTTTAAGCAATGGGCAAAAAGTGGGTTTTTTGACTAATGGGAGGAGAGAGAATTTTTTTAACCAATGGGGGAAAAAAGTGGGTTTTTGGACTAATAGGAGGTTACAGTGTAGGGTATGCTAGCGGAGTAGTGCATATGCACAAATGGGTGAAGAGAAAATCTCTTCACCCATCGAGCCAATGAAGCATAAATCTCGACCATTAACCGCAGGCCACAAGGTTGGGTCGAGGTGCACGGGGCATGACAAGCATGGGTGCATGGGTGGGCATGCATGGTGCAAGGGCTAGGCAAGCAAGGTGCAAGGACTGGCTTGTGCGTGCGGGCTGGCCCACTGGCTGACTAGCCAGCGCACACAACACAGCACTGTAATTTTCTGGCGACAATTACAGGAGATTTGTCGATTTGATTTTTACATGGCATATATCGTCAGAATCATATTTTTGAGTACTATCCATTTATATAGCCATCACGATCGGATTCCTCCATATATAGAAATTCAAAATTGGACCATCTTCTCTCTCGCGTGGGGTTTCCAGGGTTTTTAGGTAGGGGATGAATTTGGGGTATTTGGGTAGGTGGGGAATTTTTCAGGTTTCCAGTAGGCTTGCCAGTGTGACTGGCATACATATAGGAAAATATAATTTTTTGGGGACAATTGCGGGAGATCCAACGGTTTAATTTTGACATGCCATATATCGTCAGAATCGTATTTTCGAGTACAATCCATTTGTATGGTCATCTTAACCGGATTCCTTTGTATATAAAAAGTCAAAATTGAACCCTCTTCTTTCCCGCACAGGGTTTAGGGTTTTTTATGTAGGGGATGTTTCTGGGCTTTCTTAGTCAATCATCATCTTTATTGATCAAAAGTCAAAAGTTGTGTCTAAGATCCGCATCTTATCATAGCTAGAGGAGAGTAACAAAATTAGGTGTCTATAAAATGCCCCTCTTTGGCTGAGGCCTGTGCCAATGGCCGAAGGGCAAAGAAAAGAACATCCACATTTTGTCACCTAGAGCATGTACTGCCGTCATATTGCTCATTGATGACGGAGTTGAAAATGCAATAGGAAATATCTCATGACTACTTTAAAGTTGAGGACTTGCCTGGGCTGCCAATTGTCGAAAAGAAATCCATTGCTCGTTCAATCCTACAAAAGGTATTAGTACTTAAAAATGTTCTTTCTAGGTTGGACTTCCATCCGCTAGTCCTAGGGATTGATCCATCATTTGAAAAGATTCCAGCCGTCCTTGCAGAAGATGTTAGTGCATGAAAAATGTTCTTCATAGGCTCGACTTCCATCCACCAATCGTAGGGATTGATCCATCATTTGCAAAGATTTGAGCTCTCCCTGCAGAAGATGTTAGTGCATGAAAAATGTTCTTCCTAGGTTGGACTTCCATCCACCAATCCTAGGGATTTGGTCTATAAGATCTGGTCACTCGGAGCCGATACAAAGAGATTTCGCCATTTGAGGCCAGGTCAATAAAAATTGGGCCACTTGGGTTTAAGCCCTTGAATCATGAAATTTGACTCTTGATTTATAAGCTTGATTTTTGCTTTTTGATTTGAAATCTTGCTCCTTGCTTTTGATTTGGAATCTTGCTTTTTGGCTTTGAATTTTGAATTTTGACTATGAAAAATTCCTTTACCCATTAATAAAATTTTGATTTTTACTTTCCTCTTTCCCATGTGATATGATTTTTACCTACTACATGAATTTGAACTTTGATCTCCCTTTGATTTTTTACCTTCCACTTCCATGTGATATAATTTCCACCTACCACATGAATGTGAGTTTTACCTTCTCTTTGATTTTTTACTTTCCATGTGACATAATTTACAACTACCACAAAAATAATTTTGAACTTGGTATTCAGTGGTAAGAATCTTTGATTTGTACCTTGGGGTTGGAATCTAATTTTTTTTGGTAAACGAATTTCGTACCCATAAAATGGTCCCCCCCCCTCTCCTTTGTTTATTCCTCATTCTAACTTTTCTGAGTGGGGAACGATTTGTGAGTGGGTGAGTTCTGGTTTCTGGAATCTTCTCGAAGATCCGAACCTTTTCACATTTTCCCAGGTTTCTTCAAATTTTTTTGAAGATCTTCAGGTTTTCCTTGAAGTTCTTCATCTTTCTCTTGAAGATCTTCATAATTCTTGAGGAAGGAGTTATTTGGATAATTTGACATTCTTGTGGGATTTTGTGCAAATTGAGAGACTTCTTTGTCCTATGTTGTACTGACTTCTTCTTGGATTTACAGGTCACTTGGAGGCCATTTCATCCTCTCACATTCCCAAACCCTGATGAAGCTGGTTCTGTTGGATACCTATCTGAGAATCGGGTTCAGTTTAGTGGTATATGGGGATATGCTTGGTACTTGGGAGAGAGAGTCATACCCCAGTGGTCTGATTTCAAACACGCCTCTCTCCCTATCTCCTTATCTCCCTCCTCCCACCATGCATTGTCCGGAGCGTATCCCCGCGGATGAGATTGAGAGTTTGGCTAGTGGAGTATGGGATTCCTCGACCAGGATAGGGACTACAAAGCCTTCTTGGAGGGGGAGACAGTACACATGCCTCTTGGTCTTAATGGTCCAGTGGTATGTTGCCCTTTCTTGAGTATTTCCTTCATGCTTCAATTTCTTTTTGTTTTGGTCTTGACTGATGTTCTTTCAAAGGAGAATACAACGTGCAAATCTTTCTACTATTCAGTCACACGTCAATGATGTTGATCCTTCGCAAGCTAGACCCTTTACTAGTGCGGGTGGGTCTCTCAGAATAGCCAACATCCCTTTCCGTGGCTTCCCAGCTTGGTGCTACCCCAATGCGGTCAATCCTAGCCTCCCTCATCTTCTAGAGACGAGAACAGATGTAGATACTTGCCTTAGGCTGCCCATTCCTTATGACTATGTGAGTATCTGACCATCCTTCAATTGACTTTCAACCTCCTTTGGCCGACATGCTCTTTCTCAGGTGTCTCTAGAGGTCTATTATGAGATCAGGAGGATGCATCATGGCTTATGTGAGGTAATGATCGCCAAGGTATTTCTTACCTCTTTCTTTTTCTTTTTGCCCTTCTTCTTTCATTATTCTTCTTCTTGATCCTCTCCTATATTCCTTAGGATGGAAGGATAGTCACCTTGGAGAGCCAAGTCAGCTCCTACCAGTAGGAAATTGCCCAGCAGGTTGCACTGATTCAGGATTTGACCTAGAGGCTGGAGGATACTGGACCGGCAACCACGAGTTCCCCAGTATTCCACGAGGATGATTCAGAGTATGATTTAGATGATGACTTTGCTTCTTAAGGACTTGTTCTTGTAGCTCCTACAAGTGTAAACATATGCACTTTTTTTCTTTTTCTTTTTCCCTTCCCCCTTGTTTATTTTGGCATCTTATGAATGAAAATCTATCTTAAAGAGAATCTTTTCTTTTTGTTTTTGTTGGTAGTTTTCAATGTTTAGGCATAATCAATTCCACAACTCAAGTCATAATTAGAATAATTGAGATAACACGAAAATCCAAATACTTCCTCATTCTATTACCAAGTGAATTACATGGGAAGGGGAAAAATTTTTCCTACCAAAGACAAGATAGGTAAATAACAAGGTGGGGAGACAACTCTTGAGGTGGGTGTGAAAGTTCACTAACTCTTTTGGGTCTATCACCTCAGCCCATATTGTTGGCTGATGTACGTAGGCAAATAAAAGGATGTGTGAGTCAATCCCATCAACCTGACGTAATTGTAGCTAGGGGTCTTCATATGAAAATCTTCTTGTGGCCTCTCTAGGCATCTCCATTCAATATCTTTCATAGTCCTTTCTTGCAGGTACTTCTCCCAGTCAGTGATAAAGTTGAATTCTGGAATTTTCCTCTTATCCTAGTAGTAAAGAGCTCCGAGCAGGCCTTCTTTTAATGGCTTAGTTAACTTCATTTTCTCGAGGAGCCAAATTTGAAAAAGAGCAGGACTCCCTTGATAATGATCTAGTCTGAATCTATAGCCATGACTCATGTCATCGAATCCCTTGAATGTTTCTGCAAGAACTGTAGGGATGATGCCACTTCCTTTCTTTAACTATTTTACCACCTCAATCAGAACGGGCAATGCACCACGCTCGAGAGTTCAGAGAACATAGTGAGCTATCATGCAAAGTAAATAAGTGTCCTGTGATTTCTGTTGATGGATTCCTCCCATTGATAGATATTGGGAGAAGATTTGGGCCACCTTCAGAATGTCAATCTTCCCATATTTGACGAATTGCTTCCCTTCCTCCTCTTTCCATCAGAAGAAGTCCTCAATTTCCTCTGAATAATCTTTCTTCAGAGATGGTTAGAATAACTTGCCTTTGGGGGGAGATAGCATACAAACTTGGAATTCCTCGAAAGTTGGGCAGATCTCTACTAGTCCAAATTGAAATACATGCAGATTGACATCCCAGTGTCGAGGCACCTGTCAGAGTAATTGGTGATGTAATTTCACACACCTGATCTAACCGAGAAATGACATATTCATGGATTCCAGCAATCCTAGCGCCCTCATATTCATGTCTAAGGTCCATTTCCTCAATGTCTCATCCAACGAGCTCATGAATTTTTTGAAAACCATCACAAACAAAAGAGATATGATGATTTATCAAAGCATTACTCATTAGCTAATGACTCAAACAAGCCTTTACCACCGTTGCATCAAACTCTTTTTTTTTTTACTGATCAAGGATGGGGAATAAATTGGCCTTGGTAAACTAGTGTTGGATGGTGATTTTCTTTTAGGGGATGGAATCCTGGATAAGAGTTTGATGGACCATAGGTGAATGATAGATATCTAATGGCCTTGTATGCCAAATTGCTATTCTTGGGGGACACAAACTATGATGATCTTTTAAGATACCTTGATTATTAATTTAGAAACCAATTTATTGCCTTGAGATGGTTGAGACCGCACTTTTCAAGTTGCGTACATATTCCTTGAGATGAATTAGGTCTGACGTAGTTCGAGTTGTTTACCCTTTTAGTCATAATATTTCTTGAGTTGATCCATGTTGACCAGTTCGGGTATTTCTTTGCTATTGTGGTTTATGAGTTTCATAACTTTGCCTAGTAAAATCTCTTTAACAGTGAATGAGCCACTCCATTGGGCCTGAATTTCCCTCTTGGGTCATGAATTAGGGCTCTTTGTTCTCGAAGAATAAGTTCATCCTCCTCTGTATGACGGGGCTTCATATTCTTGTTGAAGGCTTTCATCAAGAAAATTGAGCTTGTCATGTCTGGCCTTCACCCACTCTCCTTCAGGTAGCTTACGATCAAGAAGCACCTTTAGGGATAGTACTAGGATTTTCACGGGTAGAACTGCCTCAACCCCGTACACTAAAGAGAAAGGGCTTGCCCCCGTCAAGGATCGTACAGAAGTCTGATATGCCCATAAGGCAAGGGGTAACTTATCAGCCCAATCCTTATGTGTTTCTGTCATTTTTTGCAGGATGACTTTGATGCTTTTATTGACTGCTTCTATTGCCCCATTGGTCTGCTGCCTGTAAGTGGTAGAGTGATGCCTTCTGATACTGAACTTTGTGTAGATTTTATCGGTCTTGCCCCAGAAATGGGATCCCTGATCTGATATCAATTCTTGAGGTACTCCATATCGAAAAATGATATTTTCTTAAATGAATTTGGATACCTTAGTAGACGTGAAGATTGCATATGACTGAGCTTCTACCCACTTGGTGAAATAATCAATGGCTACCAAGATGAACTCATGACCATTAGATGCTTTGGGGTTGATCTTCCCCATGATATTGATGCCCCAAGTGGAGAATGGCCTAGGTGAACTGAGCGAATGCAACTCTATTGGCGGAATATGTATGATGTTAGCAAATATCTGACACTTATGGTATTTCTTGACAAAGTCCACACAATCTACTTCCATTGTGTTCCAGTAATATCCCAGCTTGAGGATCTTCTTAGATAACATCTTAGTATTCATGTGGGGTCCATAGAGACCTTGATGAATTTCCTCCATGATGGTTGTGACTTGCTCCTCATCCACACACAACTGTATTCCATTGTAACAAATCTTCCTGAAGGATAAATTGGGTGGCATATCTTCTTAGAAATTTCTTTTATTTTTTAGTTGCTTCAGCTGAGTACTTCCTTTCCCTGATGAAATCTGCTATGTGAGAGAACCAAGACTGACCATCCGTAGTGAGGGAGTTCAATGAATTTTGATAAATGGGCCTGCTTCTTTGTTCCACCAGAAATGGTCGAACCCTAGCCAGTTGCATTCTACCATGGAAGCCAAGGTTGCAAGGGCATCAGTAAACCTGTTATTATCTCTCTAGAAGTATTCGAATGAGATCTTCTCAAAGTGCTCAACCATCTCTTTCAGATGTTCTTGATATGGCTTCAACTTTTCATCTCTAGTCTTCCACTTTCCCTGTGTTTGACAAAAGACAATGGATGAATCTCCATACACCTTGAGCTTTTTCACTCCAATAGTCAGGGCCATTTCTAGTCCCAAAGCATAAGCTCCATATTCAGAAATGTTGTTGGTATAAGGGAAATCAAGGCTGAATGGTGAAGGCAAATAAAGGCCGCCAGGAGTGACAAACAATATTCCCGCACCACACCCCTTTTGATTAGCTGCTCCATCAAAGAATAATTTTCATTCAGTAGCTGTGTCTTCTTCCCCTATGGCTGTGATTTCTTCATTGGGAAAGGCATCATCAAAAGCTCTTCCATCCTCTATAGGGTGGACAGCCAAATGATCGGCTATAGCTTACCCCTTAATAGATTTCTGGGTAACATAGGTGATATCAAACTCTGATAGCAAAAGTAACCAACGGGCCATCCTTCCTATTAGGGCTGGTTTCTCAAAGGTACTCGATTGGATCCATTATTGAGATTAAACGTACTGGATAAGCTACCATGTAGTGTCGTTACCTTTTCGTTGCCCAAATCAATGCGGCACAAGTTCTTTCCAAAGATGTGTACAGGGTCTCATACTCTAGGAATTTCTTGCTAAGGTAATATATGGCATGCTCTGCCCCCTTTTTTGTCTCTTTTTGTGCTAGCAATGAGCCCATGGGATATTCTCCCACTGATAATTACAACAAAAGTGGCTTTCCTTCTACCGGTGGTGTCAATTTGGTGGGTTCATGAGGTATCCTTTGATCTTGTCAAAAGCTTGTTGGCATTGGTCGTTCCATTTTGTGGGTTGATCCTTCTTCAGTGCCTTAAAAATTGTTCACAGACTGTGGTCAACTGAGCTATGAATCTGCTGATATACTGAATGTGACCCAAAATTCCTTGTATTTGCTTCTCAGTCCGAGGTGTGGGCATCTCCTGAATTGCCTTGATCTTGATAGGGTCGACTTCAATGCCTCTTTCACTCACCAAGAAACCCAACAATTTTCCTATTGTAGCCTCGAATACACACTTCTGAGGATTCAACTTTAGCTGATACTTCTTGATTCTTTCAAAGAATTGCCTTAGCGCGAGAATATGCCCCTATCGAGCTTTTGACCTTACTATCATGTCCTCCACATAGACTTTCACATTTTTATTCATCATGTCATACAATATGGCCGTAGCTGCTTTATAATAAGTTGCCCCAGCATTTTTCAGTTCAAAAGGCATCACCTTGTAACAATAGGTTCCCCATGGAGTGGTGAAGCCTATCTTCTCATGATCTTTTGGGTGCATATTTATTTGGTTGTATCCTGGGAATCCATCCATAAATGATAACAAAGCATGCCCCACTGTGTTATCCACCAATATATAAATGTGAAGTAATGGGAAGTCATCTTTAGGGCTTATGTTGTTAAAATCTCAGAAGTCCACACACATTTGTACCTTGCCATCTTTCTTTGGTACTGGTACTATGTTGGCCAACCATTGGGGTATTTTACCACTTATAAAAATCCTACATTCCACTACTTCATAACTTCTTCTCTGATATTCTCACTCCATTCTGGCCACATTCTTTGAAGCTTCTGCTTTATCGATTTTACCCTAGGATAGGTCGGCAATCAATGTTGCACGATGTTGGGATTGATACCAGGTATATACTCATAAGACCAAGCAAAGACCTCAATGAATTCCTTCAGAAGACTAATTATCTGTTCTGCTTCTTCGTCATCAAAGGTAGCGCCAATTTTTACCTCTTGAAGGCTTTGGTCAGTTCCTAGATTAATAACTTGAGTATCCTCACGAATAGGTTGGGATTTCTTTGGTTTGCATTGTTTTATTAACTCTTGATATTTATTAAGATAATCATAAAAAAAGGAGGCAAGTCATACTCAGAATAAGAAATTTCATTCATAAAAGGAGTAACAGACTCGACATACACGGACTCTAGTCTCTCCTCTAGAGGAGAGGCCAACACAAAATCATAAACAACTGATTCGACTACAGACTTGATAACTGGCTTGATGTTTTTGTCAGTGGTATTCAGGTTGGTTGACTCGATAGCATGAGTAAATTTGAAGTCGTCTCTAATGCTAGTCCAATTCAGGAGCGGTTTAGTGGTTCGATGGATGAGGAGATGTGGCAAAGGGCCCTCTTCCCCTTATGAGAAAGTCGCTACTATTTTTTTAATGGTGCAATGGTTCTTCTGAATAGGTATCTGTTTCTTCACGAATACCAGCTGATCAACCTCATGCTCTCAGAAGTCGAACTTCTTGAGGGGTGAAGATTGGTGGAGACTGCTCAATCCTCTTTCTATAAAGTCCATCTTTTGAAGCCTATTGAGGGATGCCATCCCGGTGCCTCGGTCACATCTTTGACCACCTTCACGGACCTTCCTGTTGCAGTTGATTTGGGCACGGTACATGCAAACCATCATTCTTTGTGCTCTTCTTTGCTTTGCATATGCCACTTCTTCCTTTGAAAGGACGAGGCTTGAGTTCATGCAGCTCTCGGGCTCTTGGTTCTTGTAGGAGGGAGCAAATGTAGCTTTTCAAATCAATAGGAACTTGTAGGCTCCAGGTGAGCCTTATCTTCTTTTTTCATTCTCTTTTCAAGAGGACTCGAGGACTTGGTGCCTCCTTTGATCGGATCGATGTTGGGTTACTAGAGGAAGACCCATTTTCAATCAGTTCAATCTCTGCTGTCCCGGTGATGTAGC
Organism: Macadamia integrifolia; assembly: GCF_013358625.1. Classification (NCBI taxonomy): domain Eukaryota; kingdom Viridiplantae; phylum Streptophyta; class Magnoliopsida; order Proteales; family Proteaceae; genus Macadamia; species Macadamia integrifolia. The sequence goes on from NW_024868459.1 coordinate 22,845, forward strand.
TGTCTTGATCACTTTCTTTGACTAGAATTTGCTATTGTTCTATTTCATGAGTTACCTAGTCAAACTCATCCTGATAGAACACTTCAAATCCTGGTTGCATCTTTGCAGCTATTTCATTGAACCATGGCTCCACATTTCTGCAAAAGGGGAAATCTTCTCCTTCCCTTACAAAATATCCATTGAGAGTAGAGTAGTAAGAGACGGAGATTTTCCTAGCCTTCCTCAATACTCTTTGCTCCTTGGTGGTTGGAGGAGTGTACCAGAGACCATTCTTTCCTTTGTTCACTGCCAAACTAGGATGCTTTGGAACTCATTGATGATATTTCCCTAATCCCATGCCAGGAAAATATTGCATATTTTTCATCATCTGATTCACTGGTGGACTCTAGACGGCCTCATAGTTAGCTAGGATTTCCTCCTTTGGAACTTCTTTGGCAATGACAGCACAAGTTGTTTCTAATTTGAAACCACTTAGTTGAACTTCCTGGTCTTGTTCTTCCTTATTTTTAATATTGGCTAAGGTATTAATCACCTCGAGATCTGTGGCTACTGTAATCACCTTTTCTTCATGAATGAACTTCATCTTCTAATGGAGACTAGAGGACATTGCCTTCGTATGATGCAACCAGGAAGTTCAACTAGAGGACACTGCCTTCCCAAGAGCATGTTGAAAGATTCTGGTATATCAATGACTTGGAAATCAATATCAAACTTCACTAGACCAATCTTTACGGTAAGGGTGAGGATGCCAAGGGTTTTCCTCTTAGCATTATCATTTGCCTGTATGGTTTGGGTAGTTGGCCTCATTTCTTCCAGGCTGATGCCAATACTCGTTGTTGATCTTAAGCGTAGAACATTCAAAGTGGAGCCATTGTCAACAAGCACCTGGGGAACCACCTTGTCAAGACATTCTATTATGATGTGGAGAGCTCTGTTGTACTGGGTTCCTTTAGGGAGCTCTAAATCTGAGAAGGTCAAGGATTGTACCTCATATGTTGCCCCTACTATGTGTGTGGGATGTGTCAAATTTATCTCAATCGGCACCTGCACATTGGTGAGAGACTTCAAGACTGCTTCACGGTGTGTGGGGGATGCCATTAGCAATTCCCAAATTGATGTAGTAGCCTGGGACTTCTTGAGTTGAGCCAGGACTGTATTCTCTGGTTCTCTTTTCAAGCCACTAGTTCCGGCCTCATGAGCCCTTGATTGTTCTACTGCTAAGGCCTTGTATTCTTTTCCACTCTGAGTCTCCATCACACTGATGGGTTTTTTTATGATGATCTCTGTGGGATGGCAATATTCATCATCACTATTAGTTATGGTAATTATTCCTACCATAGGATCATCTTCTTCCTCAGATTCCTCTTCACTACTTGGGGTGGGAGGTCAAGGTCCTCCACAAATGTCCACAACCCTGGCTTGTACCATCTTAACTGCATTGTTCACTAATGACTGCTTCTCCTAACATTCGATCAATTCCATTAACCTTGAGTTTGATGTCAACCAAATGATTATAGACATGAGCCATGTGTTCTGCTATAGGATTCACTTCACCTTCAATAGTGATCTAATACTCTTCATTGCCTTTTGAATCTGATGCCGGATCTCCCCCTTCCATATGAATTGTGAGTGCTGGCTGAATAGCATCTCTGGGATCAATCATTGGGTCATCTTCGTCAATTGCATACACTAAATATCCTCTTAGATTTTTGGGTGAATAGTACCCCGATTTGTCAATATCATCATTGTGCCAAGGCCCTTGGTAGTCATCCCAATTTGGGTACTCATCATCATCATCTTGAGAATCAGAGTCATCTTCATCTTTCTCATCTTCACTCTCGTTCTCATCATCTTTTCTAATTGCTCCCTCACTTGATTCTTCATATGATTCATCATCCTCTATCACTCCCTATATGGATTATGGAAGTGTACTCTTTAATCTGCTCCCCTATGGCCAATGTGGTTACTGCTCTAAAAAGATCATTTGTAATCCCTTCAATTATCTCTGGATTGTCCCTTCAAAATATAGTAGGCTGAATTAGAGAAGTGGGATCACCCTCTTGACCTCCTTCTAAAGCATTCACTAATCCTATTGATGAGGTCATCTTCGGGGAGCCTGGTAGTGCAAGCATATCCTTCCAATTGTACCCGTCCATCCATCCTTCTTTTGGGTTGTACACCGAAACTTGAGAATGGGATTGGTATGAGGGTGATGAGGGATATGAGGTGGTGGTATGAAGGTGATGTAATGTGAGAGGTAGGATATGAAGATTGGGGGTGATAAGATGAGGAAATTCCTTCTCCTTGATAATGTGGTGAAGGTTGATGAGACAGTAGAGGTTGGTAATATGGTGGAGGTTGGTAATATGGTGGTGCTTGGTAATCTGGTGAAGGTTGAAGGTATGGTGTAGTGGATTCTTCTGTTGATAAGGATGGATGAATGGAGGGTGACCGATCTTTGGCTTTTCTTCTGACGACTCTTTCCTTTGGGGAGTCCTCATGGCTCTGGCTCTTTGACTCATGACTCCTGTAAGCATGAGCATTCATGTGATTCTTCTGAGCTCGGGATTCAATGAGTTGGGTGGGATCACTCTCTGTTGTTTCTTCGTCTAGATTGTTCACATGATCGGGAAGTGGATTGGTGTTAACATTGGGAGGTTGCTTAATCTTGACTTTAATAGTCCTGTTGTCTACCAAGTCCTGGATCGCATGTTGCAAACCCATGCATCTTTCAGTATTGTGCCCTTTCTGAGTGTGGTAAGCACAATATTCATCATACCTATACCAAGCTGGAGGGTTGTTGATCACTCTTGGAGCCATTGTCCCTAGCAATCCTTATTTCTTTAACTTTTCATACACTATTGTCACTGGCATTCCCAAATTAGTAAACTACCTTTTTGGACGAGGAGCCTTTTGGGAGGGTGTATGTCTTGTATCACAAATGGTTGTGAAGGAGTGATAGAAGAAACTGACTGTTGGACCGTACCTACCACATTGGTTTCGGGACCTTTTCCCCGTCTAACTCTAGTGTTCTTGCCTGCATATTGGGAGGATCCTTGATATTGAGTTTCTCTCAGAACTCTGTTTTCCACACGTGTATCGGTGGCTATTTGGACATCAAAAGTCTGTAGATGTTGATAGTAGAGGACATCATAATAAAGCTTTGATAAATTCTCAATCAACATCTTCACTTGCTTAGCTTTTGAAGGCCAATCTGCCATCTTGGCGGCCTTATCCCTAAACCTCATCAAGAAGGCGGTGAATCCTTCTCTAGGCTGTTGTCTCAGAGTCTCAAGCTCTTGACGTTTCACATCCACTTCGGTATTATACAAATACTGTTGTTGAAGGTTTTCATCACTGTTTTCTAATTCTGAGTTTGGGATGACTAACTAGGTAAGCCACCTCAGTGTTGGTCCTGATAGCGTTAATATGAAGGCTTGCCCCATCTAGTTGTCCACAAGTTGCCACGACATGCTGATGCTGAGGAAGACTTTGAGATGAGCCTTGGGGTCTCCTGACCCATCAAATCTGTCGGTCTGTAATTTGAACTTTTCGGGAATCCTAGCCCTGAAAAAGAAATTCATTTCATTTGAATCCACTACTTGGCTTTCCGAGCCTTTTTCTGTGAGAATCATATTCTCCAACTTCTCTAATTGCTCTCTGAGTTTCCTTTATTTCTCCATCTATGGAGGCTCCATTCGAACATGTGTGGTGAACTCTTCTTCCTCATCTTCAATCACTACCCTGGGAGGAGTGACCCTAGAGTAGGTTCCTCATTGACCATTTGGACAGGTAGGTGAGACTCCTCTCTGATCGGTTGGCATAACTTGCTCTAGTTCTCCTGAGTCAACTCGAGAAGAGTTCCTGGTGATGACCCGTAGTTCCGTTCTGATCCAACTCTCTAGTAGCTTATGCTGGTTTAGACCTGGGAGAGTTCTAAAGTGCATGCAATATCTGAGCTATTCCTCTCTTAACCTCGGCCATTTCTATCTGCAAGGTCTCTAAGGGATTGACCGATGCGTGCTCGGGCGATTCGGGGCTGTGTGGATCCATGCTAATTGGGCTGTAATCACTTGGCAGTTGACAATCTCGGAGAGACGATGGGGTGACATTGGACTTAGGTGAGTCAACCGATTATCCTGTCGTGTCCAAATGGACTGCGGAGAATACTTGAGATGTGGAATTGTGCCTGACCAAAAATGATTTATTTTAGGATTCCTGAATTTCTAACCCGTTATTCACACATTCACTAGATTAACAACTAATGATCCATCCAGAGTTAGTCCACTTGGTGTTTGGGAGTGGAGAGGGGTTGATGCCCCTAGTCCACTTAATGCCATAAGCGGGAGATTCATACAAATGGATTGGCCAGAATATCCCTATTAATGCATTCTTTGCCAGTAAAGTCATGCTTTCCTTAATCTTATCCTACTAGGTGACCTTCCTCCTAGTTTCCTTAGGTCTTTTAGATAATTTAGTATTTTACAAGACTTTAACAGAAGTCAGCCCGGATCGCGTATGTCAAATCATCCATATTTTATTTCTAAGGAGGAAGGATACCTTTTATCCAAAACCCACTTAGGAGAGCATTCCTTTTCGAGACCACAAACAAATTCTACAGATTAGCTTGTGGTGTTCCTAGCATTCTCCATCGATTTCCTACATGATGCGAGTACGTAGTGGATACAATAGGACTAATAATGTTTCCTTGACAGGATCTATATATGCAAGGTACGAGATCCTTTTGATATACCCGTGGATATGAGATCAAGGGGGTGACTTCCTTGCCCATTACTCGTGACTACACACAAGGTTAAGCAACTGGCCATGGGGTGGTGGAACCGTGAGTGATTGTGTGCAAAAGTGCAATGCGGGAATATCATTATTTGATCTCAAAATGTCATAAAGTGTATGGACCTCCCCGAGGGTGCTAGCACAATTATAAACATCCTTGCAGTTTAACAATACCCCACACCCTTGTATAGGAAGTGGGTACCATTTGCTCTCGAAGTACTCCCCATGACATGCACTAACCTCCCTGAGGGTGCGGGCATGATAGGGAGTCCCTCGCCAAATGATTTCACTTCGAGCATAATGCATGATGCGATTAGTTAATACAATTACAAACATGGGGTTAGCCAAACATATTTTTAAACAAATGTGGTGATGGAAAATGTTCTTGCATTTAATGGTAGCATCTAGTGTCGGAAGCTTGACAGTCATCCCTAGTGGAGTTGCCACTATGAGGGTAGCGGCTGAAAGATGATATCTTCTCTCTTCCCCTTTTGGGGGGAGAAAGGACTTGGATCCATTCCATTCTCTCTCCTCTCTTTCTCTTTCTTTTTCATGAGAAAGGGGTGTGTCATGTGTGCTTTGCTTGCGGGCCTTGCACCATCATACTGCCACTCAAAGATACGTGGAGGTCTATTTCGCAAGAGTTTAAAGATCTCTATTCAAGATGGGGATTTGATGATTGTTCAATACGGGGATCAAGATCATGCAAAAGGGGTTTGGAGTCACCACCTAGGATTATGGACCTAGGACCCTAGGGTGGGCCTGATTCCTGAGAAAATGGCCTGATAATTGATCTGATCCAGAGATTTAGGGTAAGTGTTAGGTTATAGAATTGGGAAGGTGTTAGGCACCCAATCTGCCCGGTTCAATCGGTCTTCCTACTAGATGCTTAAGAACGAACATTTTCCACGATTATTCCTTTTTCGTAGGCATGGCTAAGTTATCACACATATGTACATTGATTGAATTTAAATGATTATATACACTAAAACAAGGTCAATACAAAGTCTACATTATGCTAATTTGGGTGAGAAATTATACTTGAGCTTGACCCCTTTTGGATTCTCCTGGCTCAGGAAAAGATGGTCTTGACCTCCAACTTCTTTTCTTGAGAGATATTGACTGTGATGATATTTAGACAGCATTCTGGCTAGGGAAGGCTATTTCTGGATTTGGATTCGAAAAGAGCTTTGGCTAGGGAAGGCTATTTCTGGATTTGGATTTGGATAGGGCTTCGGCTAAGGTAGGCTATATTGAGGCTTAGGAGAAGTAGCACTCTCACAGAGCTTTCCCTAGGGATAGGCTATGGGAGGGCTAGGTTGATGATGAGCACATTTATGTGTGAAATCTAGGGTACTAAAACATGCATTTTACATATTTAGAATGGAGCTACCTTGGGTTTTACTCTATTTTTGTAGGTTTTATATTTTCAAGGCCTTAAGGACTATCGGATGCTATATCTTCAATTTTACACATAAAAGAGGTCGTATTTCTTTTCATGGTTTCAAAGAGGATGAAATTTTGAGCAACATGGACATGTTCAATTGAAAGTACACATTCATTTGGTCACCCGTACAAATGATTATTCTTTTCGGGCCAGAAAAAGAATAATAGATTAGAACTGAACTGAGATGCAGAAGTAGCCCATTTGCAGTTGTCCCAGAGGTACAAGAAATATTTCAAATGCCAACAAAGATTGATGGACCACATCCTTAAGTGATTGAAGATTCGTTTTTGATAACAACAACTACCTAGCGTAATTGGTGAGCTATGGTGTACAAAATTCCCTTGCTCACCAAGAGGTCTCAAGTTCGAATCTCATGGTTGTTTTTTTTCAGAGAATTTTGTTGAAGATTTCCTGCTTTTCACTCACTTATAGCACTAAGGGCATGGAGGGAATTTGCACATTGAATCAGAAGCAAGGAAAATCGTGAAAGGGTTCCTAAGAAGAGAAGAAAAAAAAGGAAAGAAAAAAAAGGGGAGAAATATAGATTGTCCAAATCTTCTCTCTCCTCCACATCATAACCAAAATATTGTCCAAATCACACAAAGCAAGAAGAAAATCGTCCCTTGGAGGGAGAAAAGGAAGAGAAATAAATTAGAAAAAAAGGAAAGAAAATAAGCAAAAAAATTATAGGAAATTTCTCAAAGTTTATTTCTCTCTTCTATCTCCTCCACCTTAGCACTTTTGGTCTTAAAAGATCTCACAATCAATTATGGGTTTCTCCCTTTTAGGAAAGAGAAATTTGTTACCCTACCTCCCCATTCCCTATAAATACAACTCATGTTAGAGGAAGGGTGACAATTCATTCTTCTTCTAGTTTTTTTTTTTTTAGTTGCTCTCTCTTTCTCTTGCTCTTTCTTTAGTTTTAGTTCTTCTTTATCTTTTCTTTAATCACTTTTGTAATAGTTTTTTTTATTTCAATTATGCAAGCACTATTTTATTTTTATTCAGCCCTTTTATGTTTATGATTTATGCAATTGAGTTGTAATTTTTTAAGTTATAGTTCTAGGCTTAGATTTAGGTGACAAGATCACGAGCCGTGGAGCAAATTTTTTTTTTCAAGATTTGTTTTCCCTAGTACTAGAAATTTTAGATTTGGTTTATTCCAGATCTGGTTTTTAGTACTGGTAGTATCTCAAATCAATCAAGTTTTCAATTCAAGGGTTGAAGTTCAAGTAAGTAGGCTCCTTCAGTAGTCTTCTCTCCCCCCTCTCATTCCCTCTTCTGACTACCCTTTCTTTCTTAATTTAGGATTTTAATTTCAGTCGTTACATTATTGCTATCCCTTTCCCCTAAGGTTCATGGCTAGTGTATGTGTTGGCTTTGCCCCTCCTAGCCATAGAACCATCAATTTATTGCTTTTATTTTAATTGTCTCCCTTTCCCTAAAGCCAAGTAGAGTAACCCTTGTAAGAGTGACTCTCTGGTCAAGTAGGGAAACTCATATTATGATGCATCCCTCGGGCTAAGTAGAGAAACCTACTTGTGAGTCTCTCTAGCTTTATCCTCTTTTTTTTACTTTATTTTTATTTCAGCATTTTTTTCCTTTATTTATTATTTTTTTAATTGCATGGGTTGTTTATTTTTAGTTATTTATTTATTTAATTTTAATTGCATGGCTTGCGTCTTTAAATTCTTAGATGACGAATGGTTAGGACGTTAATTTAGATACATATGTTTAGGACGGTAATTAAAATTAGATCACAACTATTAATCGGTTCACTTTCACATTATTAAAAGAAATAAAAAAAATAAAGTGGCTGCTCTCCCTGTGTTCGACCCATAGCTACACTGATCCGTACGCTTGCGGTTACATTTTAAATCTCAAACAAGTTTTTGGCGCCGTTGCCAGGGAGACAGTTCCATGTTATTTTTCACTTTCTTTTGGTAAATCAGAGTGTTTTGTTTACTTTGTTTTGTTTTTCCTTTTCTTTTATTGAATTCCTGAGAAGAACAACTTGCAATAATAGTTGTATCGGTGGAGGTCGCCATGCCTCACAGTATGATAAAGACAGGTTTTGCCCTGTAGCAGTACCTCAGGAATTGACCTGAGCAACCCCGGATCCCTGCCAGTAAGCTCCCAAAAAGCCAAAAAAAAAATCAAAAATAAAAAAAAGCCAAAAAATCAAAAAAATCAAAAAAATCATTAAAAAAAAAAGTTTTGCTACCCATTCTTTTGTGCTTGTCTTACTTTAGTTGTGGGTAGTTTTCTGTTGTATGAGTGTTAAGTGGGTACGTAATATTAAGAATCGGTTAGAAAGAAGAGATCCAACAAGTAGTGACCCTATACGTTTGCTCTCTTTAAAACCCTTCAATATGGGAGACCAACAGCAAAACCCTTCACCTAAATCTCTGAAAGATATGTTCTACCTTGCTAGAACAGCCTAACCTTCCTGCATAGTTCTACCACAAGCCCAGGGCAATAATTTTGAACTCAAATCTCAATACATCACTATGTTGCCCCACTTCCATGGGTTGACCTCTGAGGATGCATACCTATTTCTAAGGGAATTTGAAGAGGTATGTGTTCTAATTAAGATCCAATAGCTTTCTGATGATGCTGTTAAGCTTAGGTTTATCACTTTTGCATTGAAAGACCAAGCTAATAAGTGGTTGTATAGGTTATCCACAAATTTCATAACCTCATAGGAATAGTTCACAGTTGTCTTAAGAAGTTTTTTCCAACTCACAAGACCAATAAGCTTAGAAGTGATATCCTTCAGTTTAGGCAAAAGCCTAGTGAGTCATTTTCCAAACTTATGGAGAGATTCAAGGATCTACTCCAAAAATGCCCTCACCATGGCCTAGACTTATGGCATTTATGTCAAATAATTTATGAGGGTATTGATTACCCAACCAAACAAATGATAGAGTCTATGTGCCCTGAGGGATTCACATCCTTTACAGATGAAGGAAAGGTATGGGAATTCTTACTTGACTTAGCTGACAAAACCCGTGAGTGGGAATCAAGCCAAGAGAGTGAAAGAACCATAGGAGGAAAAGGATATTTTGTGGATGGGATAGTAGCCAAAGAAGCCCATTTGGATAGCCTAATCAAGAGAATTGAGGCTATTGTTCCTAGAGAGCCATCATCAGTCAATTTTGTTAAGATTTGTGCTTGGTGCCAGTCCCCTGGACATCTCCTAGAAGAATGCCCCAACACCTCTGGGGGCACTTCTAATGATAGTGTTAATGCCTTATACCAGAATAATCCATATAGTAACACCTACAATCCGGGATGGAGAAATCACCCAAATTTCTCTTAGAATCAGGGCAACCAAGCAGGACCTTCCAATTTCTATAATCAAGGTCAACCTGGACCCCAAAGGCCTCCCTTTACACAACAATCTTTTTCCCAAAATACTTTTCCTAGGTCAAATGTAGGACCTCAGGCGAGTTTTCCTAGGGCCCCTCTCCTATCATCTTATCAGCAACCCCCTGGGTTTACCAACACTGGAGAGGCAAGTAGAATAAGTGACTTGGAAAAAAATATGGCCCTCCTCATGACAAGCCATCAAAATCTTATGAGAGAACTTACCCAAGTTGTCTCAATTATGCGTGAGAGGGAGAAGGGAACTTTACCCAGTCAACCAGAGCCTAACCCTAGGCATCATCAGCCTGTTAGTTCACAAGGACCAACTAATGCACCACTGAATATAGTATAAGGTCAGACCCAACAAGGGCCCTCTAACCAATGTAATGTTGTTTATGCCCTTAGGAGTGGTAGAGAGTACCAACAGAGTGTTTCTAAATCTTCCCCATCTATTACTCCTGTTAACTCTTCTTCAGTTGAGGACACAAGTGTGCCTCTTGTTCCAGGTTCGTCTGATGAACCTAAAGATTTTTCTGAAACTAAAGATGATTTGGTTGAGGAAACCAAAAATGATTCTTCTGAACAGGGGCAAATCCCTAACAGTCCTTATGTTCATCCTATCCCATTTCCTAATCGCTTGGTACACAAAAAGAAGACTACTTCTATGGATAAAATTTTAGAAGTCTTCAAAAAGGTAGAAGTGAACATCCCTCTTTTGGATGCCATATCCCAGATCCCCGCCTATGCAAAGGTACTAAAAGATTTGTATACTCACAAACGTATCACTAGTGTGCCCAAAAAGGCGTTCTTGGCAGGTAACATTAGTTCCATAATTACTCAGCCTATAGCAGCCAAGTATAAGGATCCAGGGAGCCCTACCATATCTTGTGTCATAGGCAACACCTATATTGAGCATGCCTTACTTGACCTTGGCGCAAGTGTGAATCTTTTACCTTACCATGTGTACAAGCAACTAGGATTGGGAGAATTGAAAGCCACTGGAACTACTCTTCAGTTGGCAGATAGGTCTGTTAAGATTCCTAAAGGGATGGTTGAGGATGTCTTACTAAAGGTGGGGGAATTTATTTTCCCTGTTGATTTCATTGTGTTAGATACTAAGCCCTTCTCAACCAAGGATGAGATCCCAATAATTCTTGGAAGACCATTCTTGGCTACTAGTAATGCATTAATCAATTGCCAGAATGGTTTCCTAAGATTATCTTTTGGTAACCAAACTGTTGAGTTTAACATGTTTAGGATTGGCAAGCAACCACATATGGAAGAAGAGATCAATATGCTTGAGGATTTTCTGGATTTTTTTGATGATTTAGTTACCAACTTTGATATTGATTTTGATTCAGAATTCCAAGAGTGTATGGATGAGTTGGATGATGATAGTGAAAATTTCTTTTCTGAAGTCTTGAGTCTTCACACACCTGTGGAGCCCTTAGGACCCCTTTCTAATTCTATTCCCAAACCTTCCATAGTTGAGCCCCCTAAGCTAGATCTTAAGGAGTTGCCATCCAATTTGAGGTATGCTTTCCTAGGGCCTGACCAAACTCTTCCTGTAATAATTTCTTCAAATTTGACTTCTAGCCAGGAAGAGGAGTTACTGAAAGTGTTAAAAGACAATAAGGAAGCCCTAGGTTGGACCATGGTTGATATCAAGGGTATAAGCCCTTTTATTGTGCAACATCATATACATCTTATGGAGGATTCCAAACCATCCACGGAACCCCAAAGAAGAGTTAACCCAGTGATGATGGAAGCCATTAAGAAAGAGATCCTAAAGTGCTTGGATCATGGAATAATTTATCCTATTTCTGACAGCCAATGGATAAGCCCAGTTCACGTAGTGCCTAAGAAGTCTGGGGTGACTGTAGTTCCCAATGCCAATAATGAACTAATTCCAACTCGTGTCCAATCAGGTTGGAGAGTGTGCATAGACTACAGGAAGTTAAATGCGGCAACCTGGAAGGACCACTTCCCATTGCCATTCATTGACCAGATGTTAGAGAGGTTAGCTAGACATGAATACTATTGCTTTCTTGATGGATATTCCGGCTATAACCAAATCCCAATTGCTTTAGAGGACCAACATAAGACCACTTTTACATGCCCATATGGAACATTTGCTTACAGGCGTATGCCCTTTGGGCTTTGCAATGCCCCTGCTACGTTCCAACAATGCATGATGAGCATTTTTTCTAACATGGTTGAAAAATTCTTAGAAGTATTTATGGATGACTTTTCAATTCATGGGAATTCCTATTCTGAATGTCTTCATCATCTTTCCCTAGTTTTAAAAAGGAGCATATCTAAAAATTTGGTTTTGAATTGGGAGAAATGCCATTTTATGGTTAAATTTGGTATTGTTTTGGGCCATGTAATATCCAACGAGGGAATTAAGGTAGATAGAGCCAAAGTGGATTTAATTGATAATTTACCACCTCCTCAATTTGTTAAGGATGTTCGGTTCTTTCTAGGGCATGTAGGCTTCTACAGAAGGTTTATTAAGAACTTTAGTCAGTTAGCCAGACCTCTCACCTCATTACTTGCCAAAGATCAAACTTTTGAGTTTTCTAAAGAGTGCCTAGAATCCTTCAAACAACTTATGAAGGAGTTGACCAATGCACCCATTGTTCAACCACCTGTTTGGACTGAATCTTTTGAACTGATGTGTGATGCTTCGGATTTTGCCATAGGAGCGGCTTTGGGTCAAAGGATTAATAAGTTGCCCACTGTCATTTACTATGCTAGTAGGACCTTAAATGATGCACAACTCAATTAGACAACCACTGAAAAAGAATTTTTAGCTGTTATGTTTGCATTAGAAAAGTTTCGGTCTTACTTAGTTGGTTCACATGTGGTGGTGTATACTGATCATTCTGCCCTCAGATACCTAGTTCAGAAGAAGGATGCCAAAGCCCGTCTCATTAGGTGGGTTTTACTTTTACAAGAGTTTGATTTAGAAATTAGGGATAAGAAAGGAGTTGAAAACCTAGTTGCAGACCATTTATCTCGGCTTCCCAATTCCTTGACTGTTGATTCTCCAGTCAACGAGAACTTTCCAGATGAACAATTATTTACAATGTCCAGTGAACCATGGTTTGCTGACATTGTCAACTTCTTAGTTTCAGGTGTGACTCCAGATCACTGGTCCACCCAAGATAAGTATAGGTTTCATTCCCAAGTTAAGCACTTTTTCTGGGATGCTCCTTATTTGTTTAAGATATGTCCAGATCAGATTATCCGACGATGTGTTCCTGATCATGAGCAACATTCCATTCTCTCTTTTTGTCATGATCATGCATGTGGTGGACACTTTGGACCTAAGAAGACTGCCGCAAAGGTTCTCCAATACGGATTTTATTGGCCCACTCTTTTTAGAGATGCTTTTGATTTTTGTAAGGCTTGCCCCGCCTGCCAGTCTTTTGGCCTTATCAATAAGAGAAACATGATGCCCCTCAACCCTATTTTGGTAGTTGAGATCTTTGATGTTTGGGGCATCGATTTTATGGGACCATTCCCTAATTCTTTTGGGAATTTGTATATACTTTTGGCCGTTGATTATGTTTCTAAATGGATAGAGGCCATACCTTGTAAAACTAATGACCACAAAGTGGTGGTCCAGTTTCTCAAAGAGAACATTTTTTCCCGCTTTGGTGCACCACGTGCAATAATTAGTGATAGGGGTACTCATTTTTGTAATCGACCTTTTGAGGCCCTAATGAAAAAGTATGGGATCACCCATAAATTATCTACCCCTTATCACCCTCAAACTAGTGACCAAGTGGAGGTGTCTAATAGGCAGATCAAACAAATCTTAGAGAAAACTGTTAATCCCAACCGTAAGGATTGGTCCCTTAGGCTCATTGATGCCTTGTGGGCCCATCGGACTGCATTCAAGACTGACCTTGGCCAGTCTCCCTACCATTTGGTGTATGGAAAAGCTTGTCACTTACCAGTTGAGTTAGAGCATAAGGCCTTTTGGGCCATCAAGAAGCTCAACTTTGATTTTTTTCTGATGCGGGAATTCACCGTAGGCTCCAACTATCTGAGTTGGAGGAACTTAGGAATGATGCCTATAAAAGTTGTTCTAAGATTTATAAGGAAAAGACCAAAGCTTTTCATGATAAACACATTCTGCGTAAATCTTTTACAATTGGTGATAAGGTCTTATTGTACAACTCTCGATTGCATCTTTTTCCTGGTAAACTTAGATCCCGATGGGATGGCCCGTTTATTATCCATAATGTATATCCCCATGGGGCTGTGGAGATTTTGAATCCAGGAACAGGGGTAATTTCGAAGGTTAATGGTCAGTGTTTGAAGCCATTCCTCGGGTTTCCTACTACTAGTAGTGAAGAGGTCATGAATCTCCATGAACCTCTTTACACTGATGACTAACTTTTAATCAGGTATGACCCCCTTGCATTGTCTTTGCTTTTAATTCTTTCCATGCATTGAGGACATTGCATGACTTAAGTGTGGGGGAGGGAAACCAGTTTTTGTTTTTTTTTTGTACTTTGTTTTATTTGTTTTTCTTTTTATTTTTTTGAGTTTGCTAAGGATGAAGTCCTACTTTGGCTTTTGGCTAATGATCATACCATTCGGTTGCTTGATGTATGAAAATAAAAGTTTTGACTAAGGTACCCATTTTGAACGTATAAAACCCTATTGAGAAGAAAGAAACAAGCATGTGTCTTGAGATGGGACTTTCTTTTGAAAAACAAGAGACCCCTGTTTTATGGTGATGGACCATATGTAAGTCTGTGGGTTCCTTGTACTTTTGATTTGGAGTTGAGACCTTTTTAATTTGGCATGGGTTGATAAATGCATAATTTTAAATGAAATGTGAAATGTGGTATAAAGAAGAATAAGAGTTGATTCCCTTGGAACTAGACAGGGCATTGCGCCTCAGGAAGCGTGGTGTCTTGATCGAAATTCCTTGGGAGGAAACTTCTGAAGTAACTCTAGCATCACTGCCTTTGTGGGCATATGCAAAAAGCGAAGCTACATAGTAACTTGGGTGTCTGGTGTTTGCTCCACCATGTCATTCAAGCCAAAAGTAGTGGAGTAGAATAGAGTTTATTATTCAAAAAAAAAAATGTGCAAATGTCATTATTGCTTGGTAACATGTTTGGTCAAAAACACTCCAACGCCTTAGTCATTGGTTCCCTATTTCTTCACAAGTGGTTTTGCCTTAAGATAAGGATGTTTTGGAAGAGACGAGGTGAGTTCCAAATTAAGAAATATGCTAGTGCCTGGAATTGATAAAGGGTAATAAAAGTTCAAGTGTAGGGGTCCCTTGTAAGAGAAATTATCTTTGCTCCGGATCGGTATGAGCCTTACCTTTAGCCAAGGTTGGGATTTGTTTATTCTGAATTTTGGGTGTATATTCACTGCAAACACCCACGAGACACAACTCGTCCACTAGGGGTGACCTAGGGGTTTAAAGGCTTGTTGCACATGCTAAGTGCAACCGTGATTCCTACGAAAGTGAGTTAGGTTTTTTGTCTTTATTCTTTTTCTTTTTGTTTTGCTCGAGGACTAGCAAAGTCTAAGTGTGGGGGAATTCTGATGAGCACATTTATGTGTGAAATCTAGGGTAGTAAAACATGCATTTTACATATTTAGAATGGAGCTACCTTGGGTTTTACTCTCTTTTTGCAGGTTTTATATTTTCAAGGCCTTAAGGACTATCGGACGCTATATCTTTAATTTTACACATAAAGAGGTCCTATTTCTTTTCATGGTTACGAAGAGGATGAAATTCTGAGCAAGATGGATGTGTTCAATTAAAAGGACACATTCGTTTGGTCACCCGTACAAATGATTATTCTTTTCGGGCCAGAAAAAGAATAATGGATTAGAACTGAACTGAGATGCAGAACCAACCCATTTGCAGTTGTCCCAGAGGTACAAGGAATATTCCAAATGCCAACAAGGATCGATGGACCACATCCTTAAGTGATTGAAGATTCATTTTTGGTAACAACAACTACCTAGCGTAGTTGGTGAGCTATGGTGTACAAAATTCCATTGCTCACCAAGAGGTCTCAAGTTCGAATCTCATGTTTGTTTTTTTTTAGAGAATTTTATTGAAGATTTCCTGCTTTTCACTCACTTAAAGCACTAAGGGCATGGAGGGGATTTTCATATCGAATTAGAAGCAAGGAAAATCGTGGAAGGGTTCCTAAGAAGAGAAGAAAAAAAAAAGGAAAGAAAAAAAAGGGAGAAATAGAGATTGTCCAAATCTTCTCTCTCCTCCACATTATCACCAAAATATTATCCAAATCACACAAAGCAAGAAGAAAATCGTCCCTTGGAGGGAGAAAAAGAAGAGAAATAAATTAGAAAAAAAAGGAAAGAAAATAAGCAAAAAAATTACAGGAAATTTCTCAAAGTTTATTTCTCTCTTCTCTCTCCTCCACCTTAGCACTTTTGGTCTCAAAAGATCTCACAATCAATTGTATGTTTCTCCCTTTTAGGAAAGAGAAATTTGTTACCCTACCTCCCCATTCCCTATAAATACAACTCATGTTAGAGGAGGGGAGACAATTCATTCTTCTTTTAGTTTTTTTTAGTTGCTCTCTCTTTCTCTTGCTCTCTCTTTAGTTTTAGTTCTTCTTTATCTTTTCTTTAATCACTTTTGTTATAGTTTTTTTTTTATTTCAATTAATGCAAGCACTCTTTTATTTTTATTCAGCCCTTTTATGTTTATGATTTATGCAATTGAGTTGTAATTTTTTAAGTTATAGTTCTAGGCTTAGATCTAGGTGACAAGATCACGAGCCGTGGAGCAAATTTTTTTTTTCAAGATTTGTTTTCTCTAGTACTAGAAATTTCAGATTTGGTTTATTCCAGATCTGGTTTTTAGTACTGGTAGTATCTCAAATCGATCAGTTGAGGTGGCACTCTGATAGAGCTTCCGCTAGGAATGACTATTTCTAAAAAGATTCTAGGGGCACTCAGGCAGAGCTTCCACTAGGAACGACTATTTTTGGAAAGAAATGGATTGAATTAAAAATAGATTGAAGACCTCCAAAGCCTCGAAGAACGCTTTGAAGATCCGAACAAAACTCTGGATCTTGACAAAGATCTCTTCATAGACCAGAAGAACCTCAAGGGGGGAGAGATTTCTACTTTTTGTAAAAACTAAGAACACTTAAAGGAAGGAAGCTAAACACTAAAAACTTGGATTGAAGATCTTCAAAGTCCCAAAGAACACTTCGAAGATCCAAACAAGATTTCAGATCTTAACAAATATCGCTTCGAAGACCCGAAGAAACTCAAAGGGGGAGGGGAGGGGAGGAGGAGAGAGGGCAGAGCTTCTATCTCTAAGAGTGGTTGTGGGGTTGTGATGTTGGTGTGTAGAATCCAAAGGAGGGGGTATTTATAAGATTTTCGAACCAATAGGGAGGAGAGAGAATTTTTAACTAATGGGCGAGACTAATGGGAGGAGGGAGAATTTTTTTAACCAATGGGGGTAAAAAGTGGATTTTTAGACTAATAGGAGGTTGCGGTGTAGGGTACGCTAATGGAGTAGTGCATACGCACAGATGGGTGAATGGAAAATCCCTTCACCCATCAGGTCAGTGGAAGACAAATCCTGGCCATTAACGGTGACCCACAAGGTTGGGTCGAGGTGCATGGGGCATGACAGGCACAGGTGCATGGGTGGGCATGCATGGTGCAAGGGCTGGGCAGGCATGGTTTAAGGGTGGGCAGCCATGGTACAAGGGCTGGGTAGGCATGGTGCAAGGGCTGGCCTGCAGCTGCGCGCGGGCTGCCCTGCATGTGAGTGGGGTGTGCAGTAAGGGGCGCACGACACAACATAGGGGGGTGCGTGAGGTAGCATACGAGGGCACGCGAGGCAGCATGTGAGGGCACGTAGGGCAGCATACGGGGGCATACGAGGCATCAAGCAAAGGCACGTGGGGTAGCATACGGGGGCATGAGAGGCGGTACGCAAGGGCGCACGAGGCAGCATGTAAGGGCATCGAGGCAGCACAAGGGGGTGCACGAGGCAACACGCAAGGTTATGCATTGGGCTGCTAGTTGGTTGGCCAGCACGTGCAGCATGAGTGCTAGCTGGCTAGCCAGAGAGCATAGCATGAATGCGGGATGGCCTACTGGCTGGCCAGCACAGGCGGCAAGCGTGCAAAAAATATGATTTTCCAGTGACGATTACAAGAGATCTGACGGTCTAATTTTGACGTCCCATATATTGTCGGAATCATATTTCCAAATACTATCCATCTGTATGGTCATTAAGATCGGATTCCTCTGTATATAAAACGTCAAAATTGGACCCTCTGCTCTCTAGTGCGGGGTTTCCAGGGTTTTTAGGTAGGGGATGAATTTGGGGTATTTGGGTAGGTGGGGAATTTTTTAGGTTTCTAGCAGGCTTACCAGTGCACAGTATACATATGGGAAAATATAATTTTTAAGGGATGATTGCGGGAAGTCCAACAGTCCGATTTTGACGTGTCATATATCATTAGAATCATATTTTCGAGTACCATCCATTTGTATGGTCTTGACTGGATTCCTTTGTATATGAAAAATAAAAATTGGACCCTCTTCTTTCCCACATAGGGTTTCTAGGGTTTTTTCGGTAGGGGATGTTTCCGAGTTTTCTTAGTCAATCATCATCACTGTTGATCGGAAGTCAGAAGTCGCATCCAAGATCTGTATCTCATCATAGCCGAAGGAGGATGACAAAATTGGGTGTCTACAAGTCGCCTTTCCAAGTTGCCCAAATATAAGTTCACTATTGTGGAAATAGACAAACCTGTCATTTGGACACATGTTTCTCCTGATTTCCTATAGGTTATCTCCAAAATAGTGAGATTAATATAAACCTTCACATGTGCATGAGGACGTACTACAACACTAAATAATTGTTTCCCGTTGTCACACCCTGCCTCCACTCACTTGAAGGCTGATGACATGGACAGGCACACGTGTCCACAATCCATCCAGGATCCATGATGTAGTACTTTAAGTTCTTAAGATTATGAAATGATTCTAAGATCACATACTTATAATATAAATAAAATATATCAACTGGTGATTTCTGTTGATATTTACCATATTTACACAAAAATAATGTTTTCACACCTGGATCATAGTTACAGTTATGCCCCATAGGGCTACATCTATTAAGTACAAAAAGAATAAAAAATAGAAGATGATACTCCTATCTTCAGTGTGCTCCAAATGCACAATCATCGCACATGCATCTATCCTCATGCACAACCAGCTCCTCATCCTAGAGGTCACCTCTGTAGAGAGCCAGATCCTCGATCATAGTTTTTGAAGGATTTCCTAAATCAACATCTAAAAAGGGGCAACAATCAGGGGTGATCTTCCACGAAGCCCAGTGAGGGCTAACACACAAGCAATTATGACAATCTAAGAAAATGCAATAGTATAAATATCCATGCCCAACCACATCAATATGAATGCAATTATATGAATGCAATGACATGATCCATTTATTATCAAGCAATTCTAAGCAACAATTTCTAAGTCCAAAGGGGGTATAAGTGCTACTGCAACATTGGTGTTATCCTCAGTTATAAATGTACGTTATCAGTCCTTAGGGATACAAGCTAGTTGCGGGTCAAGAGCGTGCCAGTTCTGAAACCACATCATTACCCGGCAAACCGCTATTAATAACCCTCCCATAATACCACTACATCGAATTCAACATCGCATGTAGGGTATACCCGTCACCGAATCAAACATCGTGTGAAGGTCTGTCACGAAGCTAGCATCTGCGCACCTCAGTCACCAAAAATCGTCCCCAATCACAGATCGTCAGACGAGAGGATTAGCCAATATGTAAACCCCTATTGGCAAGGATTGTAGCACTAGGGTGGTTATCCTAGCCCAATGCATTCTAATATTCCACAACACATTTCAATCATACTCACACACACACTCACCCTGAGCATACAGTGCCACTGGCACCAATCGTTGGCCACCCTACACCCCAGTCTCCACACACACACACACACACACACACAAACACATTCACACACTCACCCTGAGCATGCAGTGCCGTCGACACCAATAGTTGACCGCTGTGCACCCGTCACCACACACACACACACACACACACTCCTGTACCCCAGTCATACACACATACACAACCATAATCCACATTCTCATGCCACATCAATACTTTCCACAAGGAACAAGGTAATAATAATATGCAAAATGACATGATTCACCCATATATGCGATATGATGCAAGCATTCCATAAAAGCATACAAAATCCCCTCACCTCGAGTTCTAGATGGTGGTAGAAAGTTGATGGTTTCGTGTTGCATGCTCCCGTCACTTCTTGATTCCACTCCTAGTATACATAATGTTTTTAGGTTATTCGATTGTTCATAGAGGAGTGGGACACTAGGACTCGTGCCCCAGTAAAAGGATTAAAAATTATCTTTAAAGTGGTTCATCGATGGATGCTCACCGGTGGATGATCATCTGCCGGTGAGTTCACCGGTGGACATATCCGAAAGGGATGCAAATCCTATAGTATTTTCACCGGTGGATGGTCCCTGCCTTCACCGGCTGGCCAGTGACCATCAGCCGGTGAAGTTAAAATCAGGGTTTCCTTGCCCAGATCAGCCCTATAGGCCTTATAGTCCTTGTGTATGGTGGTGGGAGTGCATGTTGTTCAGTGGAGTGTCATTTCCCAACTCTATTCATTCTCTCTTTTCTTTTACATAGTTTATAGCTTAGGTTTTTGTGATTTTTAGAGTGGGTTTGTATGTGAGGCACTCACACACACCACACCTAGCTTAGGTTTAGTGTAGTTTCTGAATTTAGTTCAATATAACATCATACAATGGATTTTAAATGGGAAATTGTAGAGGGTTTGAGTAGAACACTAGTCTAGGGTTGAGTTACTCTAATTTTTAGGGTTTGGGATAGGGGTTTCATAGTGATTTGTCCTTAGACCCAAGGTTGAGTGAATAACCTTGCCAAGGTAGATCTTTTACTCTAATTTCCCCTTCCCATTATGTAGTCTTTATGGTTGGGTAGGTGTGATTTGGTTGGGTCTCCATTACTTCCAATAAAGAGCAAAAGGGAAAGAGAGAGAGAGAGATTTGTGTGTGTGTGTGGATGAGAGATGAGTATATGGGCTTACCTCGAGAATGAAGCCCAAGCCTTCCTCCTTTCTTCCTCCCTTGCTCTCCTTCTCCTTCTTCTTCTTTCTTTCTGTCCTTGTTTCTATTTTGGTAGGAGAAGAAATGAATGGTAAGAATCCTATTTATAGCCACTTAAGTCCCACTAAGGGCTGTTTGGGGATATAATGGGTTTTTACCCAATACTAGGTTATTCCGCTATTCAGCACTAATGGGCCCGTTTCAAGATGTCCCGCCACATTAATCAACTCCCTAACATATTGTTCCATCAATGTGGATGGGTTTGGGGTGCATGATCGTGAGGTCTCGGGTCCCATGAAAAAATAACCCAAAACTGGCTTGTGCACTCATCGTATGGTGTTCACCGATGGATACTCCATCCATGGATGACCATCAGCCGGTGAAGGCTAAACTGGTCACTTTGTATGGAGATCTCTCCTCAGTCTGAGTGGGGCCTTCCTTAGGGTTTCCAATGTGTGTGAGATTCGACTAACCTTCCCCTTCATGTCTGAAATTCCTTCCGATTATTTAAGCATGGGTAATAGGTGCAAGTGGGGTCGCCCTTCCTTCCTCGGCAAAAGACGAATGCAACCCAGTACTCATTGGTACTGGTGTCCTCCGATGTCACACCTGAACATTAAAATAGGAAGTTTTTGGGTTCGGGTATAACACCCTCCCCAAAGCTCCATTGGCTGTAAAATAAATAAATTACACTATAATTAGTCAGTGCCAAACAGATTCAAGCTTCTCTTATTCATAAGAATAAAATTCAGGAATAAATATGCCCAATCTATGGATAAATGTGAAAAATGAACCCTATAAACTGAATTGGGGAAAAAATGACACCAAGGTTAATCAAAAGAGTGGGGTAAAAAGTGTACATATATAAATGCACACACACACACACAGACTAGAAATACCAAATTATTACTTAGTCTAAGTTTGGAAATATAATATAGTGTAATAAAGAAGGATCGACATAGGGTGCATCCAATTGAAGGTTACTTCCTCTTCCAACCCAACAATCTTCTTTACAACTTTCCAATTATTGAATTCCAAATAGTCAAACCTCAAACAATGGGGCTCTATTCCAATAAGGACTCTCCAATAGTCAATGGGAGTCAGCCAAACCTGGCACAAAGGCTGAAGCATAGGTTAGTCTTGGCCACCCGACAATAATGTTCTTTGAAAGGTTCACTCTCAACTCTCAACCTAGAAGTTGATTCAAAATTTCTAGGGTTAGCCACAAATTGCATCATTGCAATGTTCGATCAACACTGGGATCCAATAAGTAGCACATTGTTAGCTTATTCAAGTGGAACACCTTTTGAGCACACTCCTTAATGGGATCGAAGTTATTCCCCCAAAGCTGCTTCATACTACCGATTTTCTCAACATATACAGAATAGGAAAAGAAATAACAGAATCCCATGTGATCTCTATGCCACATAGGCCATCTAGAAGTATGTGAACAAGAATATAAAATATAGAAACACCACACCCACCCACTTTCTTCATTTTGGCCTGAATCCCACAACCTTTGACAGTCTATTGAATGTCGGCATGTGCTTTCTACAGGTCCATTTTGCAAATCAGCTCGACTCTTATATAATCTGATGCAAGCACTTAGATTGAAAAAAAAAAAAAGACCACCCATCCATGAATGTCCTCTCATGTAATTAAAGGTCCCATGACAAGACCAATTATATCAAAATGACTTCTGTACATGGCAGACCAACAATTTAGAGATAATCTTGCATAAACCAGAGATCAGAGACTAATAGGACTGTACGGTCTTATATCTTCAACCCCATCCAACTTCATTATAGAAGAAATAAATAATATACGTTAGCAAACATCCTAACTTAGCTCAATCATGGAAATGTACTTCAGCAAGCATCCTAACCTAGCTCAATCATGGAATTCTTTCAAGGCTTCCATCATAACACCTCTCACAATGTTCCAGCACTTATTGTAAAATGCTAAAGTAAAACCATCTCGCTAGGGCCAGGCCACATTTCTTACCTCATTGTGCTCAAATCTTCCTCAGTAAATTTTTTGACTCATTGTTTCCCATCAATAATGGCAAGCTAAGAAATTTCAACTTCCAAATGGCATGAATATATCTCAGAAAATGATCCTCTAGCTCTAGAACCTTTTAGCAGATTTGGGGCTCCATTTTCTTTGACATTAGAAGCAAGCTATCCTCAATCTCCTCTCATTGTATTGATTTGTAACACCCTGAAATTGGAAGCAGCTGAACTCAGTGCCAGGACCTAGTTGGCATAGGAAGATAGGCTGCCTTACTGTAGTGGATCCATTTGTATAGTAGGAAGAGAGGGAAGTTTGGCAATCCTCTAGTCAGGAAGAGGTGTAAAATGGTCAAAATTGGAGTGGACCAGTCCTACATTGGGTGGACTCATGAACCCAAATGTTAGGACAGCAAATGAGCTAAAATGGGAAAACTGGCGGGTTATCCAGCTACCAACCAATGGCAAAATGCAGGAAATTTTTTTTTTTTTTTGTGTGGGGCCCACATCCCTATACCCCTAAGCCTCGCACTTACTATGTAGGGGTCCTAATGCTGACCAAATCCAACCTAAAATAGGTTAGTATCTGGAGGGGTCCATCAATGAGAATTTAATTTTAATTAGTTTTAATTTTATGTTTCTAAAAAGCAGTTTTAAGAAGTATTTTGGAGTGTTTTAAGTGATTCAGTAATTGGGCCCTAGGACCCTTTTGGGCTGAATTATAAAAGAAAGAACTAGCCACTGTCCACGGTTCACTTTCTTGCTGCACAATTTAGTGAACAGCAAAGGGAAAGGAGAAGGGAGAAAAGAAAGAAAGGAAGAAGAAGGTTGTGCATCTGGCTGCTGTACGTACTACTGTATCTGCAGAATTAAGGTAAGAAAACTACTCTTTAATGGCTGAACAATAGGTGAATTTAGTTAGGGTTAGGGGTTTCAATGGTTTAGGGGATTGCAGCCCCTATGGATTGAATTCAGTACCTGTAGCTGAATCCCTTACGGGTTTAGGGATGCTATTTAAAGTAAATCCATCCCTGCAAACCTAAAACAAAGGGATTTTTCTGTTCATAAGGAATTCATGCAAATTGGGACTAAATTGAGGTAGTATATTGCTAAAATTCTGCAGAAAAAGCGTAGGCAGAATTTTATAATTTTCAGATTTTAGAAATTGAGAAGTATTGGTCTGAATTCTTGCCTAAAACCTATTGTTAAGCTTGATTGGGGTTGGGATTTAAGTACTGCTACTGTATACCTAGCAGTCCGACCCTAATTGAGTGGCTAATTTTGGGGAAAATGAATTCATCTGTTCAACCTAACCTATTATGATCAATTATGAATTTTATTTAAATTAGGACAATAAAAGTACATCCTTGCAGCCTATTATTGGACTTATTTGGAGGTGGAACTTGATCGGGATTACTATATTTCATTCAATTAAGGTTAATTAAATGATTAATTAAAGGAAAATTTGTTAGAGATATTAGTTATGTTTCACTAAGGGTAGTTTAGTAATTTATCGTATTATGTATGTTTATTTTTTTCCCTTTTCTCCTCAGGGAGGTATGTGTAATTTCTTTTAAATATATTAGTGAAGCAATATATTTGGTGTTAGTGAGATTCTACTCACAACATACCATTCAAACACACCATCCCCCCCTCTCCTTCTATAACACCCTAAATCTCACCTTTTTACATTAACTGTGAACAGGAAAGAGTAACAGGCTGGAGAGGCCAACACTACCTTGGCTGGCAGTAGTGGAATGACAAAAATGGAAGAATGACCCAACATGCACCTGTGCATTCTACCAACAGTGTTGGAGGAATCAGCAAGAAAAGTGGGCCATAAGATAGATATTTACCTTTAATAAGGATTGGTAATGATACATGATTGAACAAACTTAAAGGGAGACAAGTCTAGTTCAACTGGCTAGAGAGTTATGGGCATGACAGGTAGGCCTATCGACTGGACAAAATGGCCAGAATTGATTGAAATGGGTCCCACTCTTTGAATTTGGCATGTGGACCTATTTCCATGGGTTTGTTATGATTAAATAGGTTAAATAATAAAATTAAAAAATAAAAAATCATAATTTAAAGATGGGTACATAATTAGTTATTTATGGATTTATAATATCATACAATATAAGTAATATGATTTTACTTATATATATATAATATATATTTTATTCTATACAATATAAGGGGATAGTGGAACATTCCACTAAGGATAGTGGGACTGTATAAGGGCCACCACCGACTATATTTCTCACTTAGTCACCATTTGGACAGCAAGAGGAAGAAAGGAGAAAGAAGAAGAGAAGAGAAGAGAGGGAAATTAGGGAGGAGATCGATTTGCTTGGGAAGCTACTGCAAGGTTCAGCATAAAGGTAAGAGATTCTCACATATTTGAACCTATAACAAGAGAAATTTCAGAAATTTGGATGGGTATGAACCGATTTGGGCTGGAACTTGTGGAATGGAAGAAATTCTGGAAAATTTCACTATATGGAGTATAATTTCTCCGTTCTTGATGGATTAATTGGGAGAAATGAAATAATTTTGCATAAGGATATATATACCATGGCCGATTGGGGTTAGAATGTGAGAATTCTCATCTAAAACCTCAAAACAGTATGCTTTAGAAAAAAAGTGAAAACTCCCTTTGAATTTGTTGATTGAGGACTCTAAGGGTACATGCAAGTTGATTGAGGTTTGATTCTTCACATGAAAAGTGAATTTAAAGGTGGATTTCATGCAATCTTACATTGAGTTTTGATCATGAAAATTTTACTTTGATTTATACTTGTGGATGAAAATATGTAAACTTGAGGCTGAATATGAAATAATCTGCTGAATTCGGTATTTAAAATAATAAATTAAAAATAAAATTGGTGGATGGACTAAGAAAAGAATGGAATGTGTTATTGTTATGAGAATATAGTTCATGAATACAGGGACATTGACCATAACAGAGGTGAAAACCAGCAAAGAAATTGGCAGAATCGAATTTCTACAGAAAATGAACAATATGCGGGAGACATCAGGCCGATTGGTCCCAATGTCTCTAGTCGGTCAGGCTTTCAGAGACCATTTATGCCCTCAGATTTTGATAGCATTGTGTGGTTTTGAGAGGGGACTTGCAGGGCTTATTAGGGTGTGTGTGCTTGAGCTCTTGAATCTAAAGTTATAAATGTATGGATAATTTTGATTTTAGGATTTCCAATTAACTGTGAGGGAAAAATTTTAGCACCTGGAAAAGTGAAAATTGATTCAGATTGTCCAGATGAGTGGGTGCCCCTCTATCTTCTTTTGGTGTGTTTATTATTTGTTGCTCATGCATTTAATTGTTTGTGTAAGCTCTATTATATTGGAATGGATGGCATGTGATACATGAAAGGTAAGACAGGTAAGATGGGTCACGGGCAGGTGCCCATGTCTGCATATGTGATTTGGTTGACTGGTTGTGCATCATGTAGTATATTGGGCTAAGTATCATAACCGTAAGTGCTACACCCCTTGTCCGTAGAGGGTTAGGTACGAACTAATCCTGATATGTGGTTGCCTGATCAGCAGTGCACTGTGAGTGGTACGATGTACTATACTAGAAATGGATATGAGATAGGATACGACGTACTGTTTGCCTGGTGGATATTATTATACGAGGTTACCATCTAGGGGTTAGCCGGGGGACCGAGGCTCTGACTGGGACTGCCTGCAACGAGCTTGTATTCCTAAGGGCCTAATGTATAGGATAGAGAATGCCACCTACGTTGCGTAGCACTATACCCATAGGTGATGAGACCTAGTAATGGACTAGGAAAATTTGTATAGTTAATAAATGGATTCATGAGCATCATCTCTATATGTAGAGCATGCATTGCATATGGATGCGTGTGTTTTGTATACCCCATTCATCACTGAGCATTACCAATGCTCATCCCCTTTTTCCTTTGATCTATAGATGAGGAGAGCAGTCACCTACATGCTACTAGTATTGAGCATGATGCTATGGTTATGGATCAATTGGCATGTACTCTGGATTTTGATGATTTCAATCATGGACCTGATTGCGAATGCGATGATTGTGTTTATGGTGGACAATTTTCTTAAGATATGATATTATAATCATTCATTTTTGTGTATATATGAGGATGGATGTGGAGACCAATTTTTGATGGCTTGACAGGTGGAAGAATTCTTTTGTGTATATATATTTTGATACTTGGATTATTGTATTATAATAGATTACTATAAGTAAATTCTGAAAGTTTTGGACATATATTATCTGGTACCACATAGATGCACTGGGTGGGTATTAACCTTACTTGATTTTATATCATCCGCCATAAATTCTTCTGATTCTGACTATTTATATCATTTGGATGTAGTGTTGTGGACTCTCCTAGAGTAGGATTCTGGGGTAAACAAGCTGACTGGGTATGGTAAGGTATCCAGTGCTAGCAAGGTGAGGTATGAGTCCTTCTCCCTCTTCTACTTCTTCTCCAACTCTCATCTCATTGTTCTTCCTCATCTACATATTCTAACTTGGTATCAAAGCATATAAGGTTGGTTTGAGAGTCGAACTACTAGTCTCCTCCCTTCTTCTCTTTTCTTTGGAACCCTAGGTTACAAAGGGGTTCCAAGAAAAGGGACTTCTATGTGAGAAGATTGAAGAAACCTTGAAAGAGGCATGCAAGGAGACCATGGGGACACCAAGGGGATTTTTTCTTTGAAGAAAGAGACATTTGAAGGTTGCAAGAAGCAAAACCAAGTCTAGGTAAGGGTAATGCCAGCCTCGTATAACAACAACTGCCTAGCACAGTTGGTGAGCAATGGTGTGCAAAAAACCTATGCTCACCAAGAGGTCTCAAGTTTGAGCCTCCTGGCTATTACTACTTCCCTCCCTACCTATCAAGAAAAAAAAAACCTAGCCCGGAACCTTTTTTCTCTTTCTTTCTCATTTGGTTAGCTTTGGAGCTAAGACCAGCTCATTTGGATCTCCCTTGTGTGCACTTTCACCCCTCTTAGTTTCGTTGCAAGCCTCCTTGAGTTGAGGCTATACAACTCAACTCATTGTTGCACACAGGGTACCGCCAACCCTATTTTTTGCCCTTTTTTTTCCTCTGAAATGTGGCTGTGATGCTTCTGACTACTATATATTGTTAACATATTATGTTTTAGGGCTATTGTGCTCCTATGTGTTTGTTATGATCCTACCCCTTGAAGAAGGTAGATGGTGTGAATCCTTTGTTTGAAGTGTTTGCTTGGTTTGGCTATTGGAATTTTTTTTTAGTGGGTAGAGTGTGTACTCTCCATTGTATTTGTGACTCCTCATCTACACCATGTCTGAAGATGGACTTGGAGCCCGCTTTGGTGATGTTTTAGCCAGTGTCAAGTGGTGCTCCTCCTACTCCTATGGTTTTTGACAACCCACATACTTAGATCTCTATTGTGAAGTTGGACGACACCAACTATTTGAATTGGGTTCATTCTGTGAAGTTTTTCTTACAGAGTAGGTGAAAGCTAGGATATGTTACAGGTACCATTAAGGCTTCTAAATCAGAAGACTTGACATATCCAAAGTGGGAGATTGAAAACTTCACTGCTTTTCATGAAACCTGGGATTGGAAGAAGGTTTATGAGGAAAGAAACTACCAAGGATATTTGGAATAGTATTACTAAAACTTTTGACCGTGTGGGTGACTTGGCCAAAATTTATTAACTTCAGAAGGTCATTGGCATGAAGCAAGAGGATAGGAATTTTTGAGTACTACAACACTTTTCTTTAGTCTCTGGGAGGAGTATGATCACTATAGGGACCTCCAACTATCTAATCTTGAGGATGAAGCTAAGGTTTACTGGATACTTGAGAAGAAATGGGTTCTTATTTTGCATGGTGGTTTGAATCCCGAATATGAGGTGATCCAAATACAGATATTGGGTCAGTCTCCACTTCCATCCCTTGATGAAGTGTGTAGCTATTTGCAGAGTGAGGAGACCAGGCGAGTGGCCATGGAGTTTTGTCCTCCCTCTTGAGCGGTCAGCTCTTTTTTTGGATAAATAAATAATTCATTACCAAATGAAGAGAAAAGAAAAATATAGCCCCAAAAAAGGGAGGGAGAGGGAAGCAAGCAAGGTCAAGGAGAATTACTAGTCCTATCGATGGAGTTTGGGAGCTCCCAAGAGTTTACAAGAGGAATTACAAGTGGCCGCACACCGAGAGACTTTTGCTTTGACATCAAAGAAGATGGAGTTCTAAATCTTATCAAGAGAGCAAGAGTTGGAAGTCCATTTCCTATGATTCCTTTCCATCCAAATCTGGTTTATCATAGCACAGAATGCAAGTCTTCCCACAGTGTCATTAATGGTCTTTCCATGAAATGTCATATCCATCCAAATCCATTCACGGTGGAATGAAAGGATTGTCCTATCGAATGTCCAGCATTTACGAAGGATCCCTTTTCAAATGGATGAAGAGATACTACAAGCGATGAAGAGGTGCTCAATAGTCTTTGTCTCCATGCCACATAGGGGTGCACAATGGATCTGTAAGAATGCCTCTTTGAATGAGGAAGTAGTTTTTGGGCAAGGACTTAGTAAAAACTCTCCAAGCCGTGATCAGGGAATGTGATGCTTGAATCAAATGACACGATGCCATGGAGAGGCCGGGCCATAATTCTTAACAAACTCCTAAGCTGCCTTAGGCTTCCAGAGAATGGCGCCTGGTCTAAGCTGCTGGGATGGAGGGATGACCGACAGAGAATTCCAAATATCCACTAATTAAGTCATAGAATAGGTTGGAACGGACCAATTGTTTGAAGATTGGATATCCGCTACAAGGTAAATTTTGAGAGGTCTGAGTCATAAATCTTTCTGGCACTTAAAATGTGATACAAGATTCCCATAAGGTGCTAGGGATTGAGCTAAAGAAAGGTGTTAGATCCATTACCAATCTTAGATGAAATAGTACTAGTTATGGTTGGTCTAATGGCAATAATTTTACGCCAAACCCATGATGCATCAGTCAGAATTTTCAATCCAATAGGTGTCCGGTTTGAGGGGGTTTGAATAGATCCAATCAACCCAGATACTCTTCTTTTTATTGATGATCTTCCAAGCTAATTTTATGATATCAGCCAGATTCACATCCTTGATCCTTCTCAAACCAAGCCCTCTTGATTTAGGAAGACAAACAACATTCCAGCTAATGAGACGAAGATATCTGGAACACTCAGTCCCTTTCCATAGGAAGGATGCAAAAATGGATTCCAGTTTGGTGAGGATGGCTTTCGAAAAACTATAGATACTTGATCAATAGATGTAGGAGGCTTGAAGGACCGATCGAATGAGCTCAAGGTGACCCACAAAAAAGAGGGGAGCAGTCAGTTCTTACTACTAGCTCTCAAAGAGATTGGTGTGGTGGTGCCCGGGGCTAAGGCCCACCTCATGGAGATGACAGACGATGTGATCATTGTGGGAAGTCTGGGCACGTCAAAGAGAGATGCGGGGTTCTTCATGGTCGACCTACTGGCATCCATGGTGGTTCTAGTGGTACTCGTGGTGGACATAGTAGGGGAGCTAGAGCCCACAATGTTGAGGCTGAGCATGCTACTATAGGTTCCGACCCTAGCTCACAGGTAGAGCACAGTAATTACTAGGGAGGATATTGTAGTATTCCATGGGATCATGTCTCAACTGGAAGGCTCATCATCTTCTTGACTTACAGTGCCAGATTCCATAGTTTTTGCCTTGTAGGTTTCCTCTCTACCCCTTCCACAGCTCCATCTTGGGTTATTGATTCTGATGTTGTAGATCGTATGACTGGTATACCCCATTATTATGATATGTACTCTATTTGTTCTGATAGAGATAAGGTCATGGTTGCCAATGGCTCCCTTTCTTCCATTTCTGATAAAAGTAGCATTCATATTACTTCTTCTATTTCGCTTGATTTTGCCCTTCATGTTCCTAGCCCTACACCATAATCTCTTATTTGTAAGTCACCTGACAAAATCCTTAAACTGTTGTCACTTTTTTTCCTTCTCATTTTTTCCTTCAGAATTTGGTGATGAAGAGGATTATTGGCAGTGGGCGTGAGGAGAAATGACTCTACTTGAACCTCCATCACCTTTTTTGGCTACAACACAATCGTATATGTGTGGACGTATTGATAACAGTTCTGTGGATTTTGTAATGTTGTGGTACCAACATTTAGGCCATCCATCTTTTGTTGTGATGAAGAAATAATTACTTCATTTATTTACTTCTTTTCCTAGTTCCCATGTCTCTCATTGTGAACCATGTATTTTTTTCCAAACATTGTCGTTCTTCTTATCCTTATCATGGTAATAAATCTACTGTTCCTTTTCACATTGTGCACTTTGATGTTTGGGGGCCACCTTCTACTACTACTACTTCTCTATTTGGTTTTTTTTACTTCGTTTCATTTGTTGATGATTTTTCCCATGCTATTTGGACTGTTCTGATGAAGCACAAGAGTGATGTGTATGATGCCTTTAAAATTTTGTATCACATGATATGTACACAATTTGACACTAAAATTAAAATTGTTCATTTTGACAAAGGGGGGAGTATATGTATGGTGGTCTTCACAATTTGTTACAGGTGTTTGAAAGAAGCCGTGCAAGTCAGATTTTGAAAGTTCCCTTACCATAAAAGAAAATTTTTATCCTTATATCTTTGATCTCTCAATATTATGATATATAATTTCCTACATAATGGGACATCGAGGGAAACTCCAATGTGTTGTGGAACGAGATGATGACTTGTATTATGAGTGTTACACCCTTGCCCCAAAACCCGAGCTAATTTCAACTTTTGGACCTAGGTGATGCAACCAGGTGACAACCACTAGTAACTTGTTGATTTACTGGCCCATTACATGGAAGGACTACAAACCATTGAAGGAGTTAATGTATGTACTCTACCATTGAAGAGAATTTCCCCAAACCTTGTTAGTGAAATGTACCAAGAGGTGGAGCCCAAACACCGAAAACACCTTGAGAAGGCCCCACTCAACTTAAGGACCAATTTCCTCACAAGGGTGACCAGTTTAGCCTTCATTGGATGATGGTCACCGGCTAATGGAGCGTCCACCGGTGAACACCCTCCGGTGAGAATACTGGCCAAAATCAAGTTATTTTTCCATGGTACCCGGGTCTTCGCACCCGTGCACATCAAACCACCCCCAATAATTGGGACAACCTATTAGGGAATAGATTAACGTATCTGGACACCCTAAGGTGGGCCCGTTAGTGCCAAATAATAGAATAACTCGGTATTGGGTAAAAACTCATTAATTCCCCAAACAGCCCTTAATGGGACATAAGTGGCTATAAATAGGACTCTTACCATTCATTTCTTCTCCTACCAAAATAGAAACAAGGAAAGGGCGAAAGAAGAAGGAGGAGGAGAAGGAAGGCAAAGGAAGAGGAAGAAGAGGGAAGCAAAGGGAGCACCTACCATTGAAGGTAAGTTCCTTTCTCTATCATTTAGATAATTCTCTCTCTCTCTCTCATACCCCATTCTTGACCTAGGCTAGGTTGGGGAAAAGTCCTAATCGAAATCCCTCTACCCACATACCCAATCTATAAATTGAATGGGGGATTTTGGTGCAAGGGACCTAATCAAGCAAGCTAATCATTCACCATTGAGTGTGAAGGCATCTTACATTAAAAGCCCCAAATTTGGCAACCCAAAACCCTAAGATTTGGGAATTTTCCAAGTCCTCTACAACTAGTTATCCCAAACCCAAAATTAGGTTGGGAAAAATAAAATTAAACACATGAATAATGGATTTGAGTGATCACACAAACAATTGATGGTCACTACATGATCCCCCCAACCGATATTCCTCAATTTAGGTTAACCTAAACTTGAAAAATGGGGATTTAAGTCTATCTTATGACTCTATGTAAATTAACCCACCAATTACACTAAACTCAAGCTAGGTGATGTGTGTGTGTATAACCTACATGCAAGCCCACCCTAAAATCACAAAACCTAAGTTGTAAACCATACAAAAGAGGGAGAAATGGAGTTGGAAATGGCACTACACTCGAAACCACACACACTCACACCATCAGACAAAGGGGCCACAAGTTCTATGGGGCTGATCTGGGCAAGAAAACCCCGATTTCAACTTCACCGGCTAATGGTCACCGGCCAGCCGGTGAAAGCAGGGATCATCCACCGGTGAAAATGTTGTAAGATTTGCATCCCTTTCGGATTTGTCCACCAGTGAACTCACCGATGGATGATTATCCACCGGTGAGCATCCATCGATGAACTATTTGAAAGCTAACTTTTAGTCCTTTTATTAGGGCACGGGTCCTAGGGTCCCACTCCCCTATGGATAACCAAATAACCTAAAAACATTATGTGTCCTAGGAGTGGAACCAAGAAGTGACGGGAGCACGCAACATGAAACTATTAACTATCTACCACCGTCTAGAACTCGAGGTGAGGGGATTTTGTATGTTTTATGGAATGCTTGCATCATATCTCATATCTAGAGGAATCATATCATTTTCCATATTATTATCTTGTTCCTTGTAGGAAGTGTTGATGTGGCATGAGAATGTGGATTATGGTTGTGCATGTGTGTGTGTGTGTGTGTGACTGGGGTGCAGGGTGGCCAACGGTTGGTGCCGACGGCAGTACATGCTCAGGGTGTGTGTGTGTGTCTGGGGTGCAGGGGGGCCAACGGTTGGTGTTGACGGCACTGCATGCTCAGGGTGTGTGTGTGTATATGACTGGGGTGCAGGGTCACCAACAGTTGGTGCCGGTGGCACTGCACGCTCAGGGTGAGTGTGACTGGGGTGCAGGGTGGCCAACGGTTGGTGCCGGCAGCACTACATGCTCAAGGTGTGTGTGTGTGTGTGTGATTGAATTGTGTTGTGACATATTAGAATGCATTTGGCTAGGATAACCACCCTGGTGCTACAACCTTTGCCAATAGAAGTTTATGTATTGGCTAATCCTTTCATCTGACGGTCCATGGTTAGGGACGATTTTTGGTGATTGAGGTGTGCAGATGCCAACATTGTGATAGACCCTCACGCGATGTTTGATTCAGTGATGGGTATACCCTACATGCGATGTTGGATTTCGATGTAGTGGTATTATGGGAGGGTTATTAATAGGGGTTTGCTGGGTAACAATGTGGTTCAGGAACTGGCACGCTTCTTACTCGCAACTAGCTTGTATCCCAGGGGACTGATAACGTACATTTATGACTGGGGATAACACCTATGTTACAGTAGCACTTATACCCCCTTTGGACATAGAAATTGTTGCTTAGAATTGTTTGATAATAAATGGATCATGTCATTGCATTCATATAATTGGATTCATATTGATATGGTTGGGCATGAATATTTATACTATTACATCTTCTTGGATTGTTATGATTGCTTGTGTGTGTGTTACCCCTCACTGGGCTTCGTGGAAGTTCACCCCATTTGTTGCACCCTTTTTAGATGGTGGAACCAGTGCAGAGGCATGCTTGGGACTTCGGTGGCAATGGTAAGGCTTGTGTCAGTGAGACACTGTGTGGATGGACATGACTTCTTTATTTTCAGTTATTTATTCTTATGTATTATTTATAATCTTGTAATACCTGGCCTCGGAATTCAAATGAATTTTGGTATATGGTAATTATCACTTAGTGAATCACCAGTAGTAGCATAAAGTTTATAAATCTTATACATGTACACTGATTTTAGTGGTGATTTTGGGGCATTTACGGATTGGGGTATTGTATCTGTGATCCTGGAGGGTTAAGCTGACTGGATATGGGTATCTAGTGCCGCATACACTAGCTTAGAGGAGGTGAGGTGTGACAAAGTGGGTTGCTAAAGATGTAATAGGGGAGGCAAAAGGAAGTCATCAGACCCCTAGAGAGATGTGATAGTGGAATAAAGAAGTGCAAGTGCAAGTAGCCATCAAGTCCAAGAAGGTTTGTTTTAAGACATGGCAAAGGACTAAAAATATCGACAAAAAAAATCTCTCGTTTGGTTTGACCCCCCTCCTCCTCTTCCATCTAACCTCCTCATACATTCTCCCTCTTCGATAGCCTCTGTCGTTAGAAACCCTATGACTGAGCCTCCTCCCGCTCCTACCCTCCCTTCTCCCCCTCCTCTACCTACTTTCACCTTCCCCTCCTCTTCTCCTTCTCTCCCTCCCAAATCTTGTCATCGGTTATTGCTTCTCCCTCCCACCCTTCCCACAATGGACATCCCCTGTTATTCGTTCTCCATCATATAAGACCACAAGGTGGGTGTTTGCCCCATTATTTTGTTGGAACCTGAGATTGTTAAATGGAAACACTGTTTGATTGGCTATTTCCTAGGTAGCTGGCCATCCTTCCCGATAGTCAAAGCTTCACTCTTGAATCAGTGGAAGATCAATGGTACTTTCTCTCGACTTATATTTTTGACAGCGGGTTATTCATTTTCAAGTTCTTTGATGAAAAAGGCTCAAAGTTTGCTTTTGAAGGAGGCCTTGGCTGGATGGAAAAAATCCTATATTTTTATGGCTCTGGGACCAATTCACTAGTCTAAGCAAAATTGATTTCAAGGTTCTGCCAATCTGGGTCACTCTCCCAAACCTCCCTTTGCACTTCTGGTGTCCCTAGGGTCTGAGCACTGTGGGATCACTCATTGGGAAGCCTCTTTACTCGGATCTTCAAACGCACATCATGGATAGTCTTGTAATTTCTTAGAGCTATCGACTAATGAAATACCGCTGAAGTCTATGACCATATCCATCGATAAGGGGTTCTCCTTTACCCAACTAGTTCTCTATGAATGGATCCCTCACCAATCTACAATCTTCAATCTTCAAGTGGTTTGGCCATTTTACCTCGGCCTGTGCCCCCAAGTCCACCGCTGCCGCTACTGAAGGCTCTCAACATATTAAAGCTCATCTGATTGTCGAGAATCATACTCTCATGCCTGATCTTGGAAGGAAGTCCAACCGTCTCGTCGGCACCAAAGTCAAATGTCCTTCCCTAGGTAACTCGATGATCCCACTACTCGACCGACATCCATTGGCCCTTTAAACACATCCCCTTTACCTAGCGATCACAATCGATTTGCAGCTTTACTCTCCTCGTCTTCAAGTGATAAAGAGAAGGGTGAGTTATCTTCGCGTCTTGTCTCTAACCACTGCCGATCTCCTAGCATCGACATCCTGGTATGTCTTCCTCTCCCTTCCACTTCTTCCTCCTGCCCTAGTCCCCTTTCCCTGGTACCCTCTATCTATTGTCCTTTGGAAACCTCTCTACACTATCCTCTCGAATCTTCTTTAGACTTACCTCCTCCCCCTTCAACCTTCTAACGTGGTTAACTTCTCTCCCCTTTCTCTTTAGCCTATCCCACAAGCCCAGCTCCTCCACTTCTTTTGTCCACCAGTCCGCTCCTTCCTCTTTTGCTTCCTTGGCTCATCATTCTGGGCCCAGCCATAACCTCTCTCCAGCCATGCTCACCTTGTCATAACCCAAACCATGATACAGGTAAGGTACAACCCTCGTAGGCAATGATCAAATGATCCAAAATATTCACCAAAAACCAGACAAATGAGAACTTATAAAAATTCAAGCGTCAATAAAATAAAACAACTACTCAAAGATAAAATATCCCAAACCATACTTACTGGTGGCATTCTAAGGTGTGTTCCCAAAATAAAAAAAAAACACTTTGTCAGAGTTTACATGAAACAACATCCTACTACAATCATCTACTAAAGTAAAATAACTAATAGAAAGCTTCAGGTCACCCTCAAACATGCTACCTCTCATACCACGAATCTACTCGTCTGAAATGTCATATTTAATGGAGTGAGCTCATACCCCAGGAAGATAGAATGTACTAAGAGAACATCGCAAAAACAACAAACCACATACAATGATTCAAAATGATTACTTTTATTTTTAAAATTATCTTTATGTTTAAACACAACCATTTGTAAAAATCCCATTTTCACACTTAGTTGGCATTGGGGGAAGTGAGATACTACCATTTCAGGATATGAGAGAGAAACTCAGCCCCCACAAATCACACAATCACACACACTATCATCATCCTCTCTGTGGCTAAATCTACACCACTGTGCATAGTGGGTATAAGTCCCGCGGCTCAACGGGACACCCCTCTCTGGTCCAATATGGAGCAGTCCACCCCTCTCACACTTTCACAGGTTCACTTTCTCACAAAATCACATTTAGTCACAATAATAAAAACACCAATCAAGATTTTATAAAGAGTTCTTAAAACAACATCAATGTTGACTAAAAATCACTTTCAGTATAATTTAATATCTAGCACATAGCACAAGCCACATATGAATATCACTCAATTACAACCTTCAATAGCCCATTAAGTCATAGCATACACTTTGGTGTAAACTTACTACAACTCTAGTTACCTCCATTTGCAAAAGTGTTATCTCCCCTTTGAGTCCCAAGTGTCTAGGAGGTCCCAATCTGAAATTAGTAATATCCTATATTAATGACTATCTTGCCCCAGATTTGGGCCCCATAAAGAATATTATATTTGGTTCATATGAATTGAATCCTAGTCCTCTTGATATGAAATAATATTAGGTTTGGGTCACATGGTTTGGATCTCAAATTGGGTCCAGAGAAAATCCTAATGGGTTCCAAGAAAACCCCAACCCTAAAACAAAACCCAAAAAACAATTAGGAAAAACCCTAAATATTGGTTCACAAGTCTAACTAAATATTTGATTTGGGTCCCATATTGGGGTCTCAAAAAGAATATTAGATTTGATACCATATGAAGATACCAACATCTGAAACTTAGGAGAAGACCCATATTGGGACCTAAAAGAAGAACCTAGTAACTCAAACTTAGGATAAGAGGAAGTTTATTACCTGAAGTCAGCAGAAAAATAGTGAGGTAGGCACCAAAATTCTCCTTCTTCCTTTCTTTCCCCCTTTCTTCTTTTCTTCCTTTCCTTCTCACGATTCTGCTTTCTTCCCTTCTTTCTTTATTTCTTTCTTTTATAGCCCACAATCCCCCTTCTCCTATTCCCCTAGAACTCTATCTCTACTCCCTCAAGTCTCTCTCTTCTCTTATCTCTATCTCTCCTACACTCCTCTTTCCTCTTATTTCCTGTGGTTCTCTCTCTCTCCACACTCCCATAGTTCTACTCTCATGGTGTCACACCCCGCCTCCACTCATTTTGAGGCTGATGACATGGACACACACACGTGTCCATAATCCATCTAGGATCCACGACGTAGTACTTTAAGTTCATAAGATTATGAAATGATTCTAAAATCACATACTTATAATATAAATAAAATATATCAACTGGTGATTTTTATTGATATTTACCATAATTACATAAAAAGAATGTTTTCACATTTGGATTATAATTTCAGTAATGCCCCATAGGGCTAAATCTGATACGTACAAAAAGAATAAAAAATGGAAGATGATACTCCCATCTTTAGCTTGCTTCCATATGCATAGTCATTGCACATGCATCCATCCTCATGCGTGACCTCATCCCAGAGGTCACCTACGTAAAGAGTCAGATCCTTAGCCATAGTTTTCGAAGGGTTTCCTAAATGAACATCTAACAAGGGGCCAACATTAGGGGTGAGCTTCCATGAAGCCCAGTGAGAGATAACACACACACACAAGCATTAATAACAATCTAAGAAAAATACAATAATATAAATATTCATGCCCAACCACATCAATATGAATGCAATTATATGAATGCAATGACATGATCCTTTTATTATCAAATAATTCTAAGCAATAAATTTCTAAGTCCAAAGGGGGTATAAGTGCACTACAACATAGGTGTTATCCTCGGTCATCAATGTACATTATCAATCCCCAAGGATACAAGCTAGTTGTGGGTTAGGAGCATGTTGGTTCTAGAACCACATCATTACCCAGCAAACCCTATTAATAACCCTCCCATAATACCACTACATTGAATCCAACATCGCATGTAGGGTATACCAATCACCAAATCTAACATTGCATGTGGGTTTATCACGATGCTGGCATCTACGCACCTCAGTCACTAGAAATCGTCCCATCCTTGGACTGTCGGATGAAAGGATTAGCCAATATGTCAACCCCTATTAGCAATGGTTATAGCACCAAGGTGGTTATCCTAGCCCAATGCATTTTAATATGCCACAACACATTTCAATCACACATCCTAGTCATATAGTGCCGTCAGCACCAACCGTTGGCCACCCTACACCCCAGTCTCCACATAATCACACACACACTCACCCTGAGCATGTAATGCCATCGACACCAATCGTTGGCCACCCTACACCCCAATCTCCACATACACACCCACACACACTCACCCTGAGAATACAGTGCCGACGGCACCAACCGTTGGCCACATTGCACCCCAGTCTCCACATACACACACACACACACACTCACCTTGGGCATGCAGCTCTGTAGGCACCCATCTTGGCCACCCTACATCTTAGTCACACACACACATGCACAACCATAATCCACATTCTCATGCCACATTAACAATTTCAATAAGTAACAAGATAATAATATACAAATTGACATAATTCATCCACATATGCATTATGATGCAAAAAATTCTTGTAAACACATAAGATCCCCTCACCTCGAGTCTTAAACGGTGGTAAGTAATCGATGGTCTCATACCATGTGCTCTAGTCACTTCTCGGTTTCACTCCTAGGGTATATAGTGTTTTTAGGTTATTCGGTTATCCATAGAGGAGTGGGACACTAGGACTCATGTCCCAATAAAAAGGATTAAAAATCAGCCTTAAAATGGTTCATCGGTGGATAGTTCTTGCCTTCATCGGCTGGCCGATGACCACCAGTTGGTGAAGTTGAAACCGGGGTTTCCTTACCCAGATCAGTCCTATGGGCATTGTGGCCCCTTCGTATGGTGGTGGGAGTGTGTTTTTTAGTGGGGTGTCATTTCCCAACTCCATTCCTCCTTTCCCACCTTTCACACAGTTTTATAGCTTGGGGTTTTTATGATTTGTAAGGTTAGTTTGTATGTGGGGCACTCTCACACACCACACCTAGCTTAGGTTTAGTGTAGTTACTGAAATTTGTTCAATATAGCATCATACCATAGGTTTTAGTGGGGAAATGTAGAGGGTTTGGGTAGAACACTTGTTCTAGGGTTTAGTTACCCCAAATTGGGGATTTTAAGTGGGAAAATCATGAAGGAGAGTTCATAGACTCAAATTGATCCATCAATCTTGCTAGGATAAATCTCCTACACTAAAACCCTCTTCCAATTTGTAGCCTTGACAAGAGGGAAGGTGGGCTTTGGGAAATTTCTCCATTTCTAGGTTTTGTGTTGCCCAAATTGAGGTTTGAAATGGGGATTTCACTAGGGAGGGTTCATGGGTTCAAATTGAACTATTAATCTTGCTATGACAAGTCCCCAACATAAAATCCCACTCCCAAATTAGTAGTTTGACAAATGGGGTGAGAATTGATTGGGGGTTTTCTCCATTGGCTCAAAAGAGAGTAGAAATGGAAGGGAGAGAGAGAGACGACACAATTAGAAGGTAGAGAGGGAGACAACTTACCTTAGATGGGTAGGTGCTCCCCTTGCTCCTCTCTCCTTCTTCTTCCCTTGCTCTTCTTCTCCTTCTTCTTCTTCTCCTTTCTCCCTTCTTTTGCTTTCAGTTTGGTAGGAATGAAAGGAATGGGCAAAGACTTCTATTTATAGTCACTTAAGTTAGCTAAAGGTTGTTTGGAAAAATAATGGGTTTCTACCCATTACTAGTTTAAATTATAATTTGGGATAGCGGGCCCCATCTCACAGTATATTTTATTATTTTAGCATTGAGAATTTTTCCATGAAGTGTGAGGGCTTGACTAACCTTTTCTTCTGTGCCTGGAACCCCTTTCAATTTTTAAGGCATGAGTAGCAGATGTAAGTGAGATCATCCTTCCCTTCGTGACAAAATACGACTGCTACCCAGTATTCATTAGTACTGGTGTCCTTCGGTGCCTCATCTGTACATTTAAAATAGGAATTTTAGGGCACTAGTATAACATCCCCCCACCTTACAAGAAATTTCATCCCTAAAATTTGACGTACCCTGTAATCCGAACAATTGAGGATATTTCTCTTTCATTTCATCCTCACGTTCCCAGGATGCTTCTTGTTTGGAGTGATTCCTCCACTTGATCAGTGCATAGGAAATAGTTTAATTGTGGAGAATGTGGTCTCTCCGGTCAATGATCTCTTCTGGCTGTTCTATGTACCTCTAATCAGTGTCAAGCTCCAAAGGTACCTATGTCAAAATATGAGTTGGGTCAAGAATGTACTTCTTGAACATGGAAACATGAAATACATTATGAGCTCCTTCTAATTCGGGTGGCATAACGACTTGATAAGCTACTACTCCAACTTGACCCAATATCTCATAAGGTCCAATGTATCGAGGACTTAGCTTTCCCTTCTTGCCAAGCCCCTTCACTTCTCTCATTGGTGAGACTTTCAGAAAAATCTTATTACCCACCTCAAACTCTAGGTGCTTCCATCTGACATCAGCATAGCTTTTTTGTCTTGATTGAGCCGCCTTGATCCTCTCCCTGATTACATCCACTTTCTCACAAGTGGCCTGGATTAGTTCCAGACCTATGATCCTTCTTTCTCCAACTTCATCCCAACACAAAGGTGTTTTGCATTTCTTACCATACTGGGCTTCATAAGGTGCCATGCCTATAGTAGCCTGGTAGCTATTGTTATAGGAGAATTCTATAAGTGACAACTTCTCATCCCAACTATAGCTCATGTCTAGCACACAAGCTCCCAGAGTCTATATGGTCCTCTCTGACTGTCCGCCTTTTTGTAGATGGAAGGCTATGTTGAAGTTCAACTGTGTACCCATTGCCTTCTGTAAACACTTCTAGAACTTAGAGGTGAATCTGGAGTCACGGTCGGAGACAATACTAACTGGTACTCCGTGCAACCGGACAATATTATCAACATATAGTTGCTCTAACTTCTCCATGGGATAGGTAATCTTTATAGCAATGAAGTGGGCTACTTTGGTCAGCCGGTTTATAATTACCCAGATTGTGTCATTTCCCTTCTGAGTACATGTCAGTTCTATAACAAAGTCCATGGTGATGTTTTTCCATTTCCATTATGGAATGGGTAGGGGTTGTAGCAATCCA
The DNA here is from genome assembly GCF_013358625.1 of Macadamia integrifolia. Taxonomy (NCBI): domain Eukaryota; kingdom Viridiplantae; phylum Streptophyta; class Magnoliopsida; order Proteales; family Proteaceae; genus Macadamia; species Macadamia integrifolia. The sequence continues at coordinate 64,877 of NW_024868459.1, forward strand.
TGTGGGCTTTGTGTTTCAGCTTTGATTTGTTGGCAATTCAAGCACTTAACTACGTGAGAGGCTACATCGGTTTTCATGCCACTCCACCAATAGAACTTTTTTTAAGTCCTTGTAAATTTTTGTACTACCTGGATGGATTGAATAGGGTGAACTATGAGCTTCTCTCAATATCAGTTGTCTCATTTCTTCATCCAATAGTATAGAAAGCCTATCCTTGAACTTGAAAACTCCATTTTCAGTCAACTCGAAGTCCAAGTCCTTTCGTCTTCTTTCCTTGATGTCATTTACTATCTTCTGAAAACCTTCATCTAATATTTGGGCAGCTTGGATTTTTTCCTTGAATGATGGTTGTATCACAAGTGCAGCCAAGGTTACTGTACCTCATTCATTAGTAGTTCCAATTCCTTTCTTCTAGCTTCTTTAATAAGCTGTTCATTGCTAGAGATAGAGTCTAGGACTTCCTACTCAATACATTGGCCAGAACATTGGCCAGAGATAAGTGCAATCATGGTCTTTCATCAGCTCTTACCATCTTCTCTATCTTATATTCAGTTCTTTCTGGGTGAAAAAGTATTTTGAGACTTTTATGATCACTGTAGATCCCACTCTTTTCACTGTATAAGTAGTGCCTCCAGATCTTCAAGGCAATGATTACCACTGCTAGCTTTAAGTTTTTTTTTTTTGATAAGTGCTAGCTCTATGTCATAAGTGGGGTAATTCTTTTCATAGTCCTTCAGCTGTCAAGATGCGTATGCTACCACTTTGCCATTTTACATCAACACACAACCTAGGCCCAATTTAGATGCATCACTATATACCACCATACCGGTGTTGCCTTCTGGAATAGTGAGTACTGCTCTGTTACTAATTTTGGCTTTGATTCCTAGAAAATTTTTTCACATTCCTTGGACCAGTCGAATTTCACTATTTTCCTTGTCAGTCAGGTCATAAGAGTAGAGATGCATGAGAAATTCTCTATGAACCTTCTGTAGTATCCTGCTAATCCTAGAAAGCTACAGATCTCACCAATATTTTTAGGTGCCTCCAAATCTACTATAGCCTTCACCTTTCCAGGATCAACTTCAATTCCCTTCTTTGAGACAACATGCCCTAAGAAATGTACATGAGTAAGCCAAAATTCACATTTGCTGAATTTTTCATACAATTGCTTCCCTCTCAACCTCTGTAGTGTTAATCCCAAGTGGACAGCATGCTCCTCTTTACTCTTTGAATATATCAAGATGTTTTCAATGAATACAATGACAAAGTTGTCTAACATGTCATGGAAAACTCTGTTCATCAGCTCCATGAACACTGCAGGTACATTGGTAAACCCAAATGGCATAACTAGGAACTTTAATGGGTCCTGAAAGCTATCTTCTTGGTATCACATTCTCTGATCTTGAGTTGATGGTACCCAGATCTGAGGTCAATCTTGGAGAATGTAGTTGCACCTTGCAACTGATCAAAAAGATCATCAATTCTGGGTAGCAGGTATCGATTCTTGATAGTTAGTTCCCAGTAGTCTATGCACATCCTCATACTCTTGTCCTTCTTCTTGACAAAGAGTACTAGTGCTCCCCATGGAGACACGCTAGGCTGGATGAACCCTTTCTCCAATAAATCTTATAACTGTTCCTTTAACTCCTTCAGTTTTGAAAATACCATCCTATATGGGGCTTTGGATACAGGTGTTGCCCTAGGAATTAGATCAATAGTGAATTCAGTCTCCTAATCTGGGGGTAGTCCAGGTAAGTCTTTAGGAAAGACATCTGAGAATTTTTTCACTACTTCTATATCCTCACAAGTTCGGGCTTCTTATGGATGAATTCTTCGAGATAGGAAGGGGACTCCTTCACTAGCCTATTTCGGTCTTGGGGAGAGGCTAACATTTTATGGCTTGAACTCATGGCTATCCTGAGAGAAATTACTATCTGCTTAGATAACAACATGATGGAGATTTCTATTTGATATGACTTCAAGTTGGCTATAGATATCCTAAATGGAGAAATTGAGGGACCATGGGAGACTAGAGATATTAAAAGAAAGATTCTTCATATCTCTGATTCATTGGCCATAAAGGAATTCAAGCATGTTTGGAGAGAGGTTAATAAGCCAGCGGATTACCTAGCATTTATGGCTACTTCTCAGGTTGAGCATATCATTCAGCCTCATGACTTTACTGATGAGCTGAATGATTTAGTGATGGAGGATTCAGTTTTTAAGATTTACTGCAGGTTGTAATCTATTTTATTTTTCCTTCATCACTTTGTAATGCAGGGTTTGTCCTGCTTTGTTTTCTAGGGGCCTCTTCTCCTTTCTTTCGGTCAGTCCAAAGAGGGAGATAGAGGCTACCTTCTCTTGTACTTTCCTTTTTCTCTTTCTTCAATACATACATATTACTTATCAAAAAAAAAAGAAAAACTACAGATGCTAAATAAGCCTCACATTCTTGTTTTAGCAATCTTCTCACTTCAAATGCTGATATCACTTGTTTCTTAGACTTCTTGATTTTTCTCCCTTTGTAAACAAATTCACCTCCTTCATGAAGTTTGAATACAATTTTCTTCTCGGCACATAAAACATATGCCCTATAGGCAGATAACCAATCCATGCCTAAGATGATGGCAAAGTCATGCATCTCTAATTTAATCAAGTGAGCAATCATGTCATGCCCACAGGCCTGAATAGGATATGGTTCATAAATTTCTTCTAGTCCTACTTCACTCCCAGTTGGTGTGCTAACAACTAACTTATGTGTCAAATTCTTTAGCTTAATACTCATTTTGATAGCAAAAGTCAGAGATACAAGTGAATGTGTTGCACCAATATCAAACAAAACATACGCAGGGGTCATCGATATCAGCAAGGTACTTGTGACCACTCCAGGTGATGCCTCTGCATCCTCAGTGGTCATTGCAAACACCTTCCCTTATGGTCTAGCTCCTTGTGGTGCCTGAGCTGGATGGATGGCTAATAATGGCTGCACTGATCTAGCTGGTCTTGCATAGGTGTCACCCGGTCTCCTCTATGGGCAATTCTTTGCAAAGTGACCCATTTGCTGGTAAACAAAACACCTGAAGGGAACCATCTACAATTGTGCTATAGTGGGTCTAGGTAGTGGTGGAACTTGTCCTGTCTCTGGTCTTCTATACTGGCTTGAGGCTACACAAGAATATGTCTCTTTACCAAACTTGCTCGGTGCTGCTGTCCTTCTTCCCTATATGACTTGATAGTTCTCTCGGTAGCCTGAACCACTTAGACATTACTGTGGAGGTATTGAGCAACTAACATAGCCCCAATGGTGGGTCTCAACCCCTTCTCAAACCTCTTGACCTTTGCATGATCTTCCTTCAAATGTTCAAGTGCAAAGAAAAACAATTTATCAAACTCTTGTTGATACTGTAACACTGCTTGGATCCCTGCTTCAGATCCATAAACTCTTTTTCCTTCCTCTCCTTCACATTATTCGAGAAGTAGTTGTTGTAAAATGCTACCTTAAAATGTTCCCAAGTGAGGTTGGGTTGTAAGGCCACTAGGATGGGCTTAGTGGACTTCCACCATGCATTCGCCTCATTCTGGAGCTGGTATTTGGCACACAACTTTTGTTCATCTATTATACATAGCACCTCAAAGGTCTTCTCCATCCCCTCTACCCATTTCATGGGTGCTAAAGGATCTTGTGCAATTCCACTAAAATAGGGAGGCCTAAAATTCTGAAACTTCTCCATCAGCTTCACATTATCATGGCCCTACACACATGACTTGGCTTTGTGGTGTCATTTGCCTCTGTGGAAATGGTATGCTAGGCTGTGGGGCAGATTGCATATTAGAGCCTTCCGGATGAGCTGTGGGGTGAGCTATAGGTGTAGGGACTTGTTGTGCTGGGAAACAGCTGCAGGGGCAACATTAGGTACTGGCTGTGCCGATGGAGTAGCATGTCCCTCACAAGTTTGAAGCACAGCATTGACTTATGCATTCAGCCCGGTTATAAAGTCATGTCATAAAGTCTAGTTGTTGTTGTTGCAACCCTTGCATCAACCCTTGTAACATCACATTTTGTTGTTGTTGTAGTCCTTGCAACATGTGTTGCCCATGATTGAAGTTACATCTTGGGCATCTGTATACTTGGAGCATGTGGGGTTCTCGACACAGTGGTATTGGGCACTGCTTTCTGATTGGGCTCAGGATGATAGGTCAGCAATAGATCTAGTGGCACGACGTTGCCTTTTAGGTGGTCGTCCCACTTGTATTCAGGCTTTCTTTGGTTCCGTAGAAATTTTCTGTTTTAAGAAGACATAGTCAATTCCATCCAAATTGCACCATCTAAACTGAATTTAAACATGCAAAGAAATTCATTTGATAATCCATGCATACATAAAAAGATCATCCCATTCGGGAAATTTTAACTCCACCCCCCTTTGGAGTATGTTTTCTAGGATCTCATATTACTTACTTGTCTCCAATTGTCATGAACTTGAACATGAAATGTCTTCCTTATAATTATAGATCGTAATGGAAGACTTGTAAGTTTTCTTGAGTTTTTCCGCTTGGAATGATTTTATTATAAAACTCAATGTGTTAATGTTTTCCCCCACTTTAGCCTTTGAAAATGAAAATCAATGCTCAATTGATTGTTTACTTAATAGGTCATAAGTAGGGTATTTATGTAGGTGATTATCAATCCTAAAATAAGGAGGAGTATAATCAAATTTGGGAGAGAAATATAGTCTACAAGACATACTTTTCCCCTACTAGTAATTATTGCTTCCTACCGGTAGTTACCGCTTTGCCACTGTCGATCTTGGTCTGATGAATTTCTAACCACAAAACTGAACTGATAAGTACTGCTTCCTGCTAGGATTATCTCTTCACCACTATTGGTCATTTTCTGATGAATTTCTATTCATAGAACTGAACCGATAAGTACCGCTTCCTACAGGTAGTTACCGTTTCACCTTTGTTGATCATTTTCTGATAAGTTTTTAATCACAGAACTGAACTAGTAAGTACCACTTCCTACCATTAGTTACCGCTTTGCCTCTGTCGATCATTTTCTGATGAATTTCTAAGCATAGAACTGAACCGGTAATTACCACTTCCTACCAGTAGTTACCACAAGGACTCTGTTTCTGGCCTAACAGACTGCGTTTATTCAAATAGGCATAACTTTTGCATACGAGGTCCGGTTGACATGATTCGGTTGCATTGGCTCCATAAATCAATGGTCTACATTTTTTATGTTGAACTTGACTTCAAAATCTGTCATTTAGTACAACTAAAATTCCCTTGAGTTGGACGTGCGCATGTCCATGTCACTAGCCTTGTTGTTATCTCAACCAAAGGTTGGTGTTTTGGCTTGTGTTTCTTCTTCCTAGTCTCTTGAAGTCTCTTTCTCTTTCCTAGGGTGGAAGAATTATGTTATTATTAATGGGATTATCCATGTTGTTGGCTTTGGCACTCAACTTGTCCCTTATGTGTGAATTATGAGTTATGTATTTATATTCAAGAGTTTATTAATAGCCTAATCATTAGTGTACCATTTCCTAAGTTTATGACTTAAAGTAGAATATCATACTTTGATACCACTCATTGTCACACCCTGCCTCTACTCATCTTGAGGTTGGTGACATGGACACGCACAAATGTCCACAATCCATCTAGGATCCACGATGTAGTACTTTAAGTTCATAAGATTATGAAATAATTCTAAAATCACATACTTATAATATAAACAAAATGCCTCAAACTGATGATTTCTAAAATCACATACTGATACCACTCATTGTCACACCCCACCTCCACTCATCTTGAGGCTAGTGACATGGACATGCGCACGTGTCCACAATCCATCCAGGATCCACGACGCAGTACCTTAAGTTAATAAGATTATGAAATGATTTTAAAATCACATACTTATAATATAAACAAAATATATCAAACTGAGGATTTCTATTGATATTTACCATATTTACACACAATGAGTGTTTTCACATTTGGATCATAATTTTAGTTATGCCCCATAAGGCCATATTTGATACGCACAAAAAGAATAAAAAATAGTAGATGATACTCTCATCTCAGCATGCTCCATATGCATAATCATCACACACACACATCCATCCTCATGTGCAACCAGCTCCTCATCCCAGAGGTCACCTCTGTAAAGAGCTGGATCTTCAGCCACAATTTTTGAAGGGTTCCCTGAATTAACATCTAAAAAAGGGGCAACAATAGAGGTGAGCTTTCACGAAGCCCAGTGAGGGGTAACACACACACATACAAGCAATCATAACAATCCAAGAAAAATACAATAATAGAAATATCCATGCCCAACCACATCAATATGAATGCAATGAAATGATCCATTTATTATCAAACAATTCTAAGCAACAAATTTCTAAGTCCAAAGGGGGTATAAGTGCTACTGCAACATAAGTGTTATCCTCGGTCATAAATGTACGTTATCAATCCCCAGGGATACCAGCTAGGATCAGAGCGTGTCGATTCTGGAACCACATTGTTACCCTACAAACCCTATTAATAACCATCCTATAATATCACTACATCGAATCCAACATCGCATGTAAGGTATACCCATCACCAAATCCAACACCGCATGTGGGTTTGTTATAATGCCGGCATCTGCACACTTCAGTCACAGGAAATCATCCCCAACCTCAGACTGCCGGATGAAAGGATTATCCAATACGTAAAGCCCTATTGGTAAGGGTTGTAGCACCAGGGTGGTTATCCTAGCCCAATGCATTCTAATATGCGACAACACATTTTAATCAAACACACACACACACATCCTAGGCATGTAGTGCTGTCGACACCAATCGTTGGTCACCCTGTACCCCAGTCTCCACACACACACACACACTCACCCTAAGCATGCAGTGCCCTCAGCACCAATTGTTGGCCACCCTGCACCCCCAATCTCTATATGCACACACACACTCACCTTAAGCATGCAGTGTCATCGGCACCAATTGTAGGCCAACTTGCATCCTAGTCTTCACATATACACACACACTCACCCTGGGCATGCAGTGCGGTAGGCACCCACCCCTGGCCACCCTGCATCCCAGTCACACACACACATGCACAACCATAATCCACATTCTCATGCCACATCAACAATTTCCACAAATAAAAAGATAATAATATGTAAATTGACATAATTCATCAACATATGCATTATGATGTAGTAAATTCACGTAAGCACATAAAATCCCCTCACCTCGAATCTTAAACGGTGGTAGGTAGTCGACTGTCTCGTGCCACGTGCTCCAGTCGCTTCTCGGTTCCACTCCTAGGTAAATAGTGTTTATTCGATTATCCATAGAGGATTTAACCAAAAACAAGTTATCCATAGAGGAGTGGGACACTAGGACTCGTGCCCTAATAAAAAGGATTAAAAATCAGCCTTAAAAAGGTTCACCTGCGGATGGTTCCTGTCTTCACCAACTGGCCAGTGACCATCAGTCGGTGATGCTGAAACCAGGGTTTCCTTGCCTAGATCAGTCCTATGGGCCTTGTGGCCCCTTTGTATGGTGGTGGGAGTGTGTTTTTCAGTGGGCTGTCATTTCCGAACTCCATTCCTCCTTTCCCACCTTTCACACAGTTTTATAGCTTGGGGTTTTTATGATTTGTAGGGTTAGTTTGTATGTGAGGAACTCTCACATGCGACACCTAGCTTAGGTTTAATGTAGTTACTGAATTTAGTTCAATATAGCATCATACCATAGGTTTTGGAGGGGAAATGTAGAGGGTTTGGGTAGAACACTTGTTCTAGGGTTTAGTTACCTCAATTTGGGGATTTCAAGTGGGAAAATCATGAAGGAGAGTTCATAGACTCAAATTGATCCATTAATCTTTCTAAGATAAGTCTCCTACACCAAACCCCTCTTGTACCCTTTACAAGAGGGAAGGTGGGTTTTAGGAAATTTTTCCAGTTCTAGGTTTTGTGTTGCCCAAATTGAGGTTTGAAATGGGGATTTCACTAGGGAGGGTTCATGGGTTCAAATTGAACCATTAATCTTGCTAAGATAAGCCCCAACTTCAAATCCCACTCCCAAACTAGTAGTTTGACAAATGGGGGGTGAGAATCGGTTGGGGGTTTTCTCCATTGGCTCAAAAGAGTAGAAATGGAAGGGAGAGGAGAGAGAAGATACAATTAGAAGGTAGAGAGGGAGACAGCTTACCTTAGATGGATAGGTGCTCCCCTTGCTCCTCTCTTTTTCCTCTTCCCTTGCTCTTCTCCTTCTTCTTCTTCTTCTTCTTCTTCTTCTTCTTCTTCTTCTTCTTCTCCTTTCTCCCTTCTCTCGCTTTTAGTTTGGTAGGAATGAAAGGAATAGGCAAAGATTTCTATTTATATATTCACTTAAGTTAACTATAGACTGTTTGGCAAAATAATGGGTCCCTTTACTACTTTAAATTGTAATTTGGGATAACGGGCCCCACCTCACAGTATATTTTATTATTTAAGCCTCAGGAATTTTCCCGTGAAGTGTGAGGGCTTGACTAACCTTTTCTTCTATGGTCGGAATCCCTTCCAATTTTTTAAGCACGAGTAGCAGGTGCAAGTGGGATCATCCTTCCATTCTCGGCAAAATAGGGTTGCGTCCTATGGTGCCTTATCTGTACATTTAGAATAGGAATTTTAGGGCGCGGGGTAGACAATAATTAAAAAGAAAAGGATGTTTTAAAATAAAATAAAAGAAATCAATTAAATAAAATCCCTTTACTAATAACAAGATTTGAACCTAGGACTTCTAGATAATCAAGGTACTAACCGCTAGGCTAACTCATCAATTCATTAATTAAATCCTAACTTTAAATATTTAAAGCAAGGTTAGGAAAATAATATAAAAATATATATAACCTAATGTTCCAAAATTTAAGGCATTACACGCCCACTTTTAACCCATCCTCCTCTAACCCGACTCAGATCTTACCCATGCCAATCTATTATGGCCCCAATATCCACTTTTGTCCCTTAGGCCTTCGTCCCAACCAGAAAAAAGCTCCCCTGCCACCTCCCCCCTCTTCTCCTTTGCAGGTGTGCGGCACTCCATCTCGCCTAGCCATCCCTTACCACCTATCTCCCCTATAACTTCTCTGTGTTGTTCGAATCTTACACTCACCTTGCAACCACTATGTATGTTGCCTCTGCTAAAGTTGAAGCTGAAGAATCTCCCTCTCTACTTGTGACCTCTGCCTCCTTTGTTGTTGAAGGCATCTCTTCTTTGCTCGTGAGTCCCATTAGACACACTTCTGTGGATTCCACTGCTTCATCATTTGCTACATCCTCGTCCTTACTTGCTGCTCCCTCCTCTGCCCTCGAGGGCTCGACCTCTGCTACCGTCAATGCAATTAATATTAATAATACTCCCCCTGAGGTCGGGTTTGATGCTTCCCTTGAGAATAATGGTCCTTTGACTCCTACCACCAAGCTGTCTGCTACCCCTGAGGGCATTGGTATTGCATCTACACTCAACAACCCTTCTCCTCTTAAGAACGCCTTGTTGTCGATCATCTTTGCTACTACTTCCTCTCAGGCAATGCTTCATTCTGGCCTTTGAGAACACTTCTACAATTGGTAATCTTCTCCTTATGAGAACACTTTGTTGCCCGAGGTTAAAAATGGCTCCACTCTCTGATTTTCTCCATTGCCTCCCTTTTAGAGAAGCCTGATAATTAGACTATAGTGTTGCACTTGAAGGTAACAAATGGCATCCAGATTGATAATCCCCCCTCCCATATTAGGTTGTTATGCGGTAAAAATTGATCCGGTGATCTTCCCTGCAACTCTTGATGCTCCAATTGACTTGCACAGAAGAGAAGATAGGGGAGAGCCGAGCTGATCCGACAGGGGACTCTCTGATGCCCAAGTCAGATCTTTCCATAGCAGATGCTCAAAAAAAAGTGATTGATCGATCCCCTATGATGGAGGCTTACCTTGGTATTTATAGGTTGCTGATGGAGAGAGGAAAGGCATTTGTGGAGAGTCCTGTTTAGGCATAGAGTCCTTGAGGGGAGTGGCTCTTTGATTTTGGGAATATTTTAGATTCTAGGGCATGTTCTGGGAATATTCCCCATTGATCTCGGAGGTGCAAGTCGTGAGAGGGATGGACACCTCTGATGACATGTAGTGGATAGAGTCCTACCCCTATGATCAGGGATCACGTCCCTTGAATGTAGGAGTGAATGTGTGCACGTTTCTGGGTGCCTTATTTGTCTGTGCCAAGCTGAGGTGATAGGTTGGCATGAGAAGAGGCCGAGGTGGCTGCTCAGCATGAGGAGAGGTCAAGGTGGCTGCTTGGCATGGAGAGAGGCCGAGGAGGTAGCATGGCCTGATGGAAGGCCAAGGTGGCAGCACGGCCTGATGGAGGGCCGAGGTGACAGCACGATCTGATGGAGGGTCGAGGTGGTGGCACAACCTGATAAAGGGCTGAGGTAGCAGCACGGCCTGATGGAGGACCAAGGTGGTAGCCCGACTTGATGAGATGCTGAGGTGGCAGCATGACCTGATGAAGGGCCGAGGCACAGCATTGGTCAAGACGATCCCTGCCCATGCCGTGGTTGAGAAGAAATACCCTCATCACCAGCTTCCCACTCTAGCAGTTCGGATCGATCTGCTAGAGTATTTAATTCGATCTCAATTTTTGTACGACGTGTGCCATCTATTCGATGCAAAATGTGGTGCTTCACTTTCTCAATCGAGGCTGCTCAACGGTTCAAGGACATGGCTGTCGCTTGTTCAAAGGCGGAGGAGGAGGCAAAGCACCTTCATGGGGAGCCATACAAGATCATAGGCCAACTAGATGTTGAGAAGAAAATGGCCCGATTTAAGGAGGTCCATGCCAATGATGTCAAGTTGATAACTGGAGAGCTGAAACAAGAGGTTGCTAAGTAGCTCAATGCCAAAAACTTAATGAAGGAGAATGTTGCTCTCTAGGATGAGTTGTTCAAGAATCAGGTTGCTCGCAAGGAGGAGGAACTCGCAGCTAGGGTTGGCGAGCAGGAAAGGCAACACCGGGCTGAGCTGGAGGCCAACGAGGTGGTTGAACCCCTAGGCCTATCAGAAGTGGTTGGTTGACATTAACATTGCTTCGTTTCTGGTCAGCTCGGACAATGCCATCCGGTTCATCCTGAGTAAGATGCCAGGCTACAATCTGATGGACAATGAGTAGCAAGTTCCTGCCCCTACTACTTTGGTGTAGCTTGGTGGCTCGATCAACGTTACGAGGTGACCCGACTTGAAGGATAGCCAAGTGAAGAGCTAGGCCCATGGATTAGCCCCCCGAGATTAGCCTTATATATATATATATTTTTTATGTAGATGTCTCCTTCGGGAGTGATGTACTTTGAGGGCTTTTTCCCCCTTTTTGATGAATGGAAAATTTGTTTTGATATCCTCATCTCTTAGCATTCTTGTGCTTCTTTCTTTATTTTCTTATACTTTGAGTCGGTTTGAAATGAGTAACTGTTGGAAGAATAAGGACCAATATAGTAAACCCTAAACCCTAAACCTTAAAATCTTAAAGTCGAAATCCTAAATCCTAAATCCTAAACCCTAAACCCCAAACCCTAAACCCAAAATCCTAAACCCCAAACCTAAACCCTAAACACTAAATCTTAAACCCAAATCCATAAACCCTACACCCTAAACCATAAACCCTATACTCAAAACCCACGACCCTAAACTCAAAACCCTTAACCCCAAAACGTATACCCTGAACTCTAAATCCGAAACCCTAAAGCCTTAAAACCAAAAGCTGACACCCTAAACCCAACACCATACACCCTAAACCCTAAACCCTAAACCCTAAACTATATTCCCCAAACACTAAACCCTAAACCCTAAATCCTAAACCATAAATCCATGAGGCCTAAACCTAAAACCAAAATTCCTTAACCTAAACCCAAAGCCATAAAGGCCTAAAACCCTAGACCCTAAACCCCAAACTCTTAACCATAAACCCTGAACACAAAACCCTAAACCCTAAACCCTAAACCCTATGCCTTTTAGCCTAAAGCCTCTACCCTAAACCCTAAACCCTAAACTATAAACCGTAAACCGTAAACCGTAAACCGTAAACCGTAAACCGTAAACCATAAACCGTAAACCGTAAACCTTAAAAACTAAACCCTAATCCCTAAATGCTAAATCCTAAAACCTAAACCAGAAAATGACAATCTAAGCCCTATTATCTTCATTATTTTCTAAGAAACTGTAACTTAAGTCTTTGGCTCTGATACCAATTATTAATCTTACAATTTTTTCTCTAATATTGAATTTACTTTAATTTATTATGCAAGTTAGTTCATTAGTTAGAGAGTCACAATGAGACAATGACAATCTAAGTGAAATAATCTCCAATGTTTGCTATGTAAATCAAACTTATGGCTTTGCCTATGATACTAATTGCATTTCATTTTATTCATATGTGAGGTATGACGAGACAATGACAGTTAAAGTCCAATAATCTCCATAGTTTGCTAAGTGACTCAAACTTATGGTATTGGATTTAATACTAATTGTTAGTCGGTATTTTCTCTGATACTAAATATACATATATTTGTTAAGTAATTCTAACTTATGTCTTTGTCTCTGATATAAATTGTTAGTTTTATGATTTTTCATCTGATACCAAATGTACTTTAGATTTTTGAGCAATTCAATTGATTAGTCTAAGAGTCATGACAGACAATGACAGCCTAAGTCCAAGAATCTATTATGTTTGCTAAGTAACTTAAACTTATGGCGTTGGCTCTGATACTAATTATTAGACGACGTTTGGTTAAATATGAAAAATACTTTATTACGCAAGTCAGTTGACTAGGCATAGAGTCATGATGAGACAATGACAGTATAAGTCCAATGGTCTCATGTGTTTGCAAAGCAACTCAAACTTAGGTCTTTAGCTCTGATACCAATTGTAAGTCTTACGATTTTTTTCTGATACCAAATACACTTTAATCTGTTAACCAAGTCAGTTTATATTTGTCAAAACGTTATGATGAGACAATGACAACCTAATTCCAATAATCACCAGCGTTTTCTAAGTAACTCAAACTTATTGCGTTGGCTCTAATACCAGTTGTTAGTCTTACAAATTTTTTTCTGACACAAAAGTACTTTAATTTGTTATTCAAGTCAGTTGATTAGTCATGGCTTGACCCTAAACCCTAAACCATAAACCGTTAAACTATAAATCCTAAACCCTAAACCATAAACCGTTAAACTATAAATCCTAAACCCTAAACCATAAACCGTTAAACTATAAATCCTAAACCCTAAACCATAAAGTTCTAAATTGTAAACCCTAAATCCTAAACCCTAAACCTTAAAGTCTTAAAGCCTACCCTAAGCTTTACACCCTAAATCCTAAAACCATAACCCCAAACCCAAAACCCTAAATCCTAAACCCCAAACCTAAACCCTAAACACTGAACATTAAACCCAAAACCATAAACCCTACACCCTAAACCATAAACCCTATACTCTAAACCTTTGACCCTAAACTCAAAACCTTTAACCCCGAAGCCTATACCCTAAACCCTAAAGCCTTAAAGCCTAAAGCCGACACCCTAAACCCTAAACAACTAAACCAAACACCCTACACCCCAAACCCTAAACCCTAAACTATATTTCCCAAACCCTAAACCCTAAACCCTAAACCCTAAACCCTAAACCCTAAACACTAAACCATAAATCCAAAACCCTAAACCATAAATCCATGAGGCCTAAACCTTAAAACCAATATCCCAAAACCTAAACCCCAAACCATAAAAGCCTAAAACTCTAGACCCTAAACTATTAACCCTAAACTCTGAACACAAAACCCTAAACCCTAAACCGAAAATGCTAAACCCTAAGCCCTAAACCCTAAATGCTAAATCCTAAAACCTAAACCAGAAAATGACAATCTAAGTCCTATTATCTCCATTGTTTTCTAAGAAACAGTAACTTAAGTCTTTGGCTCTGATACCAATTGTTTGTCTTACAATTTTTTCTTTGATATCAAATTTACTTTAATTTATTAAGCAAGTCATATGATTTGTCGGAGAGTCATGACGAGACAATGATAGTCTATGTGCAATAATCTTCAGTGTTTGTGAAGTACATCAAACTTATGGCTTTGCTTATGATACTAATTGCAATTCATTTTATTCGTATGTGAGGTAAGACGAGACAATGATAGTTAAAGTCCAATAATCTCCATAGTTTGCTAAGTGACTCAAACTTATGGCTCTCGATTTGATACGAATTGTTAGTTACCATTTTCTCTGATACGAAATGTACTTTAGTTTCATAAGCAAGTCAGTCGATTATTTATATTTACGACGAGACAATGACAGTCTAAGTCTAATTATATCTATTGTTTTCTATGTAACTTAAACTTATGGCTTATGCTCTGATATTAATTGTTAGTCCTACGATTTTTTATTTCACACGAAACATACTTTAAATTGTTGAGCAAGTCAGTTGATTATTCAGAGAGTCACGACGAGACAATGACACTTTAAGTCCAATAATCTCCAGTGTTTGCTAAGTAACACAAACTTATGGCTTTTGCTCTGATACTAATTGTTAGTTGGCATTTGCTCAAATATGAAATATACTTTAATTTGTTAAGCAAGTCATTTGATTAGTCATAGAATCACGATGAGACAATAACAGTTTAAGTCTAATGGTCTCTAGTGTTTGCTACGTAACTCAAACTTATGGCTTTTGCTCTGATACCAATTTTTAGTATTATGATTTTTTTATACCAAATGTACTTTAATTTGTTTAACAAGTCCATTGATTAGTCATACCTTCACGATGAGACATTGACAATCTAATTCTAATAATCTCTAGTGTTTGCTATCAAATTAAAGTGCATTTGGTATCAGAGAAAAATAATAGTAAGAGTAACCATTGGACTTAAAACTATCATTGTCTCGTCGTAACTCTACGATTGGTCAACTAACTTGTTAACAAATTAAAGTACACTTGGTAACAGAGGAAAAATTGTAAGAGCTAGGAGGTTCGAACTGGAGACCATCAGGTGAGCATGAGACTTTTGACAATTTTTATTAATACTAAAGCCATAAGTTTGAGTTACATAGCAAACACTGGAAATTAACAGAATTAAACTCTCAATGTCTCGTCATGACTCTATGACTGATCAACTGACTTGCTTAACAAATTAAAGTACAATTGGTATTAGAAAAAAATCGTAAGACTAATAATTGGTATCAGACCCAAAGCCATATGTTTGAGTTACTTTGCAAGCACTAGAAATTATTCGACTTAAACTATCATTGGCTTGTTATAATTCTATGAATAATCAATTGACTTACTAAACAAATTAAAGTATGTTTTGCATCAGAGAAAAATTCACAAAACTAATAATTGGTATCTTTTTTTTTGAATAGGTAGGGCGGGAAGTAGTTAACATCCAGGAGATTCAAACTTGAGGACTCCTGGTGAGCCTAAGACTTTTGACAATTGGTATCAGAGCCAATGCCATAAGTTTTAGAGCAAACACTGGAGATTAATGGAATTAAGCTGTCATTGTCTCGTAAGACTATGAATTGGTATAACTAACTAACTTGCTTAAAAAATAAAAGTACATTTGGTCTAAGAAAAAATCGTAAGACTATGAATTGGTATCAGAGCAAAAACCAAAAGTTTGACTTAAATCAGTTGATTAGTCATAACTTTATGACAAAACAATGACAGTCTAATTCCAATTATCTCCAGTGTTTGCTATATAACACAAACTTATGGCTATGGCTCTGATACCAATTGTAAGTCTTATGATTTTCTTTATACCAAATGTACTTTAAATTATTAACCAAGTCAGTTGATTTATCATAACGTCATGATGAGACGATGATAGGCTAATTCCAATAATCACCAGCATTTTCTAAGTAACTCAAACTTATTATGTTGGCTCTGATACCAATTGTTAGTCTTACGAATTTTTCTCGGACACCAAATATACTTTAATTTGTTATGCAAGTCAGTTGATTTGTCATAGCTTGACCCTAAACCCAAAAACTTAAAGTCTTAAAGCCTACAGCCTAAGCCCTAAACCTTAAATCCTAAACCCTAAACCCTAAACCCTAAACCCTAAACCCTAAACCCCAAACCCCAAACCCCAAACCCCAAACCCCAAAACCCAAACCCCAAACCCTAAATATTGAACCTTAAACCCAAAACCCTAAACCTTAAACCCTAAACCCTAAATCATAAATCCTACACCCTAAAACATAAATCCTATACTCTAGACCCTAGACCCTAAACTCTAAACCCTTAACGCCAAAGCCTAAACCCTAAACCCTAAACCCTAAACCCTAAACCCTAAACCCTAAACCCTAAAGCCTAAACCCTAAACCCTAAACCCTAAACCATAAATCTTAAAGCCTACAGCCTAAGCCCTAAACCTTAAATCCTAAACCCTAAACCCTAAACCCTAAACCCTAAACCCTTCATACTAAATCCTAAACACTAATCCCTAAACTAATGTAGTTGGAAAGTTTGCTTTCTGTGCCATAGTGCAACACATATGGCAGGAAAGAAACTTTAGGATCTTCAAATAAAAAATCTAAACTACTCTACAGATTATAGAAGCCATAATTTCATAAGTAAAAGTGAAATGCTTAACTATGAATTTTATGGCTGAATGCAACCCTAGAAATCAGTTTTTAGTATCAAGTTGGAGAATTAAAGTCAATTGGAAAACAGTGATTCCTAGAGCTTGTTGCTGGCTCCAGTCACTTAAGAGAATGGTAGTATTGCATTGTGATGGGGCCCTTACACATGATAGAGCATCCTATGGAGGGATGATTCGAGATAGAATGGGGAAGCCCATGGAGATATCACAAATATACTATGGCTGGAATTAAAGGCTATTCTCAGAGGAATAAGTATTTTGTAGGAAGGAATATCATGGAGGTCTCAATTAGATCAAATTCGAAACTGGCCATTGCTATGTTAAATGGTGTAGTTGAAGGTCGATGGCAAACCAGAGTCATAAGAAGTGAGATACTAAATATCTCAAAATCTCTTCAAAGAAAGGAATCCAACCATGTTTGGAGGGAGAAAAATAAACCAGCTGATTTTATGGCCTCTTATGCAACTGGTCAGAGAGAGACTATTATTCAGGCTCAGGATTTCCCAGAAGAGATGAATAGTCAAGTTAGAGAAGATTCTGAATTTAATATCTATTACAAAATGTAATGTTCCTTTTGAGTTACATTTTGTATTGCAGGGCCTATGGTTCTTGGTATCAAGGACTCCTTTTTTCCTTTCTTTTGGTCTATCCAGAGAAGGAAATTAAGACTGCCATACTTTGTATATTCTGACTTTTCCTAAATACACTCACATCACTTATCAAAAAAAAAAAAAAAAACCTAAACCATAAATCCAAAACCCTAAATCATAAATCCATGAGACCTAAACCCTAAAACCAAAATCCTAAAACCTAAACCCTAAACCCTAAGCCTAGAACCCTAGGCCCTAAACCCTCAACTCTTAACCCTAAACCCTGAACACAAAACCTTAAACCCTAAAACCTAAACTCTAAACCCTAAACACTAAACCCTAAATCCTAAACCCTAAACCTTAAAGCCTAAAGACTCTACCCTAACCCTAAACCCCAAAGCCCAAACCCTAAACCCTAAACCTTAAACCTTAAAAAACTAAATCCTAAACCCTAAATGCTAAATCCTAAAACCTAAACTAGAAAATGACAATCTAAATCCTATTACCTCCATTGTTTTCTAAGAAACTGTAACTTATGTTTTTGGCTCTGATACCTATTGTTAGTCTTACGATTTTTTCTCTGATACGAAATTTACTTCAATTTGTTAAGCGAGTCAGTTGATTGGTTAGAGAGTCACAAAGAGACAATGATAGTCTAAGTGCAATAATCTCCGATGTTTGCTAAGTAAATCAAACTTATGGCTTTGCATCTGATACTAATTACAATTTAGTTCATTCGTATAAGAGGTATGACGAGACAATGATAGTTAAAGTTCAATAATCTCCATAATTTGCTAAGTAACTCAAACTTATGGCTTTGGATTTGATACTAATTCTTAGTCAGCATTTGCTCTAATACCAAATTTATATTTATTTTTTAAGCTAGTCAATTGATTAGTCATATAGTCACGATAAGACAATGATAGTTTAAGTCTAATTATCTCCAATGTTTGTTAAGCAACTCAAACTTATGGCTTTGGTTCTAATACCAACTGTTAGTCTTACGATTTTTCTCTGATACCAAATGTACTTTTATTTGTTAAGCAAGTTAGTTGATTAGTTATAGAATTACGATGAGACAATGACAGTCTAATTCCATTTATCTCTAGTGTTTGCTAAGTAACTCAATCTTATGGCTTGGCTCTCATACCAATTGTCAAAAGTGTCATGCTCACCAGGAGGCCTCAAGTTTGAACCACTTGGTTGTTAACTACTTCCCTCCCTACGTATAAAAAAAAGATACAAATTGTTAGTCTTACGAATTTTTCTTTGATGTAAAATGTACTTTAATTTCTTTAGCAAGTCAGTTGATTATTCATAAAGTTACGATGAGACAATGATCGTTTAAGTCTAATAATATCTAGTGCTTGCAAAGTAACTCAAACATATGGCTTTGGATCTGATACCAATTATTAGTCTTACGATTTTTTTTATACCAATTGTACTTTAATTTGTTAAGCAAGTTAGTTGATCAATCATAGTCACAACGAGACATTGAGAGTTTAATTCTATTAATCTTCCAATGTTTGTTAAGTAACTCAAACTTATGGCTTTGGCACTGAGAAAAATTATCAAAAGTATCATGCTCACCTGGAGGTCTCTAGCTCAAACCTCCTAGCTATTACCTTCTTCCCTCCTACCTTTGAAAAAAAAATACCAATTGTTAGTCTTATAATTTTTCCTCTGTTACTGTACTATAATTTGTTAACCAAGTTAGTTGATCAGTTATAGAGTTACGACGAGACAATGACAGTTTAAGTTCAATGGTCTATAGTGTTTGCTAAGTAACTCAAACTTATGGCTTTTGCTCTTATACCAATGGTTAGCCTTACTATTATTTTTCTTTGATACCAAATGTACTTTAATTCTTTAAGCAAGTTAGTTGGTTAGTCATAGCTTTATGATAAGGCAATGACAGTCTAATTCTAATAATCTCCAGTGTTTGCCATGTAGCACAAACTTATGGCTTTGGCTTTGATACCAATTGTAAATCTTATGATTTTTTTCTGATACCAAATGTACTTAAATTATTACCAAGTCAGTTGATTTGTCATAGCATCACGATGAGACAATGAAAGTCTAATTCCAATAATCACCAGCATTTTCTAAGTAACTCAAACTTATTGCATTGGCTCTGCTACTAATTTTTAGTCTTACGAATTTTTCTCGGATACCAAATGTACTTGAATTTGCTATGCAAGTCAATTGATTTGTCATAGCTTGACCCTAAAGCCTAAGCCATAAACCGCTAAACTATAAACCCTAAACCCTAAACTATAAACTACTAAACTATAAACCCTAAACTCTTAAACTTAAAGTCTTAAGGCCTATAGCCTAAGCCCTAAACCCTAAACCCTGAATCCTCCCAAACCCTAAACCCTAAGCACTGAACCTTAAACCTAAAACCCTAAACCCTAAATCATAAATCCTAAACCCTAAATCCTTAGAGCCTAAAAGCTTACGCCCTAAACCCGACACCCTACACCCCACACCCCAAACCCTAAACCCTAAACCCCAAAGCCCTATATCCTAAACCCTAAACGCTAAATCCTAAACCATAAACCCTAAATGCTAAACCATAAATCCAAAACCCAAAATCATAAATCTATGAGGCCTAAACCCTAAAACCAAAACCCCACGACAACCCTTAACCCTAAACTCTTAACCCTAAACCCTAAACCTTAAACCCTAAACACTAAACTCTAAACCCTTAAACCTAAAGCATATAGCCTATACCCTAAACCCTAAACCCTAAACCCTAAACCCTAAACATAAAACCCTAAACCCTAAACTGTAAACCTTAAAAACTAAACCCTAATCCCTAAATGCTAAATCCTCAAACCTAAACCAGAAATTGACAATCTAAGTCCTTTACCTCCATTATTTTCTAAGAAACTATAATTTATGTCTTTGGCTCTGATACCTATGTTTAGTCCTATGATTTTTTCTCTAATACCAAATATACTTCAATTTGTTAAGCAAGATAGCTGATTAGTCAGAGAGTCATGATGAGATAGACTGTCTAAGTGCAATAATCTCTAGTGTTTGTTAAGTAAATCAAAATTATGGCTTTGCCCCTAATAATAATTGCAGTTCCTTTTATTCGTATGAGGTTGATGAGACAATGATAGTTGAAGTCCAATAATCTTCATAGTTTGCTAAGTGACTCAAACTTATGGCTTCGGATTTGATACTAATTATTAGTCGGCATTTACTGTGATACTAAATATACATTTATTTATTGGGGAATGATTAGAGATGTTGGGGAGTTTAAAGGTAACATGATAAGAGGGAATGAGGTCATACAGGATTTTTTTATCATTTTTTAGCAACTCTGCCAAAGTCAGTTCTACGGTTTGCCACATGAAATTGGCTCCAAACCATCTAAGGTCTAGCATACCAATGGCATCAATACATTCATTAAAGAAGCCCACCATAGAAGAGTCAATGGGGGCTCACCCAACTTTTCAGCACTACTTCCCGCAAGGCCCCACGGGAAGGAGCCCTTATTGGGAGCAAAGGACAGAAGGTCATTCCAGAGATTTTTTCTATCTTGGCATAATTTAAGGCAAAAATCACAGTGGAAGCAAAAAATTGGAGCTAGATAAATCGAAGATGGAGAAATGGATTGCCTAGAAACAGTTGGAAAGAGAGGAGATATTGAGTTTGGTTAGTTCCAAAGGATCCAGATACGACCATTGGAATGGAGGGAGAAATTGGAGATGGGGGACCAAGAAAGAGCAATACGGTTAAGGATGCAGAAGGCATTAGACTCAGAGGCTTTTGTTACCAACAGGTAGCAAAGGTCAGATTTGGAAGAGCATATGAGGCCATGAATGACAGATTATTTAGCCAAGGAATTTAATCCTCATATGTTTCAAATGGTCTAAGGAATCATTTGGAACGGAAGAAGTGTAGCACCGAGGGCTCAAGGGAGCCATGAGAGTTTTTTCTTATGGTGACATTCTCTGAGGGGAGAGGGGAGAGGGGAGAGTGGAGAGTGAGAGGGAGAGAGGAAACTTGGGGCAAAGCGTGGGGGAGGACAGCTATAGTAGTTTTGGATCGGGAAGAAGTAAGGGGTTTGGTGGAGTTGGAGGGATTAGGCTTAGAGGCCATGGGCTTGGCAACCATAATTCTATGAGAAGGGTTATAGGAGCTAATGGGTGGGGAGAGGGTGCAGATGGTGACAAGCAACCTGATGAGGGTATTTCTTCCCAACTATGGCATGGGCAGGGATCGTCCTAACCAATGCTATGCCTCAACCCTTCATTAGGTCGTGCTGCCACCTCGGCATCTCATCAGGCCATGCTACCACCTAGGCCCTCCATCAGGCCGTGCTACCACCTTGGCCTTTCATCAGGCCGTGTTGCCACCTCGGCATCTCATCTAGCCATGTTGCAACCTTGGCATCTCATCAGGCCATGCTACCACCTCGGCTCTCTATCAGGCCATGCTGCCACCTCAGCCCTCCATCAGGCCATGCTACCTCCTCAGCCTCTTCACATGCCAACCTATCACCTCAGCTCAATATAGCCAAATAAGGCACCCAGAAACGTGTACACATCCACTCTTACATTCAAGGGACGTGATCCATGATCGCGGGGGTAGGACTCTATCCACTGCACATCATCAGAGGTGTCCACCCCTCTCACGACTTGCAACTCTGAGATCAACGGAGAATAATCTCAGAACATGCCTTGGAACCTAGAATATTCCCAGAATCACAGAGCCACTCCCCTCAAGGACTCTACGTCTAAACAGGACTTTCCACAAATGCCCCACCTCTCTCCATCAGTAGTCTATAAATACCAAGGTAAGCCTCCATCATAGGGGATCAATCAATCACTTCTTTTAACTGGAAAAGCTCTCTTGAGCATCTACTGTGGAAAGATCTGACTTAGGCATCAGAGAGTTCCCTGTCAGGTCAGCCTGGCTCTCCCTTATCTTCTTTTCTATGCAGGTCAGCTGGAGCATCAGGAGTTGCAGGGAAGATCACCAATTTTTACCGCATCAGATTGGCGCCGTCTGTGGGAAACTATTACAAAAAGTTGCCTTGGACCAATGTAATTAAGGAGTGAGATGGTTGTTTCTTCTACGACAACATAAGTAAGATCCACCTGCGAGTTACCCCTTGAACGTCCCCATTCACCACCAATGCAGAGTAGGAGAATGTCCTTATAGAGACCCCTCCACGAGGGCCCCATCAAACCCAGCATGATGCACAAGTTGCCCAGGGAGAGGGGGATCAGCACCAGCAAAACCCTCACCTATCTCGCTATGTCCCATCATCCCGGGTAACTCACCAAACATGGAAGAGCAGATGCAGAGCCTACAGCTATAGGTGTTAGCAAAAAATACACTGGTGCGAGACTTCATATGTCAGTTCGGTTCAGCACTTCCAGTGCCACAGACTAGTTCAGCTTAGCTGCCTAGGCCTGTTCTGAGCAGACAACTCAACGATCAATCTCCTGACAACAATGTCACCCCTCAATCAATAGCAAGAAGGGGGTCGGCTAGAATGTCACATACTGTTCACTCGGTACCACCCCACTCTCCTACCGAGGGGCATAGGCAAGGTCCCATTCTAGCCCAGAATGGGAGATCTCGTCGTTCCGTGCATCATCGGAGCCCAAAGACATATGATGTCCATAGATCCCCACCCTAGGTAGGAAGACGCCAGTTGTCGCCTCAAAGACTCACTAGAGGCATTCGTCTACACAAAGAAGAACGAGATAACTCTCAGAGGACAACTCGGCGAGATCAGCCCCATGAGGGTCAGGACTCGCCCATCAGGCCGACCAGAGGTGCACCACGGCAAGGTCAGGATAGGCCTGGTGGTCACTAAGGCCGAGGAAGAAGCCCCAGAAGAGGTGAAAGGGCATGCCGATCCCCGGATCTCTGAGCTAAGGAGAGAAGAGACGACCTAGAGAGCCGCATCCAGTGCCTCACTGAGCAAGTAGAAGGAATATAGAGGCAAAGGCACCGGCCGACATAATTGTAACTCTGGCCCATAATGCACTATCCGACAAATTGATAGACGTTGAGCTGCCCCCAAATTTTGTGATACCCATCTTCAATGGATATGATGGCACCACGGATCCCTATGATCATCTATTGTATTACAGCTAGGCCATAACGGTTCATGGTAGGTCAGACGCCATTCTCTGCTGAGCATTCACAACCTCATTGAAAGGAGCTGTGCTGGTATAGATCTCGAACTTGCAGCCACGGTCCCATCTACAGCTATGAAGAGTGGACAAGAGCGTTCCTCACACGTTTCTAAGCAAGTATGAAGCAAAAGAAAACTACGCAAAACGTGATGAACATGAGGCAGGGAGCAAGAGAGACTATAAGGGAGTTCCTTACCCAATTCACCAAGGCGACACTAGAGGTAAAAA
Organism: Macadamia integrifolia; assembly: GCF_013358625.1. Lineage (NCBI taxonomy): Eukaryota > Viridiplantae > Streptophyta > Magnoliopsida > Proteales > Proteaceae > Macadamia > Macadamia integrifolia. The sequence continues at coordinate 88,544 of NW_024868459.1, forward strand.
AACCTACCGGAAGGTGTGACGTATAGCACGCTATGCAACGGGATAATGCACCCTGATCTGGTCCAGTCTTTGGCCCTTAACTTGCCAGAAACAATGCCCGAGCTGTTAAGACGATGCAATCAATATGCCAACATGGAGGAAGTCCTAGCCGCCAGAGGGATAGCTGACAGGTGTGATCAATCAGAAAAGGAGAAGAAAAGGACTCTGAGGCCTAGGGACGATTCTCGCGAGCTGAAGAAGAATAGAATAGATCGATCGCTTGACACTGATGAACCCGAGAGATATGAACTTGATCGTTCCCAAACAAACCTACTCTTAGAGATCCAGGATCAGAAGTATTTTCACTGGCCCAGGCTAATGACAGCTAAATCAGAGGAGAGGAACCCCAACCGGTACTGCCGATACCACTGAGACCATGGGCATGACACTGAAGACTGCAAGTCTCTGAAAATGGAAATTGATGAGCTCATCAAGGCTGGATACCTTAACAAGTATTTGAAGCAGAAATATGGAAGGAACTGGCCCGAGCCGAGGAGAATTGATGCAAGTCCGAGCTGAGATAGGGATGAGCCATCGAAGGAACCAACCATAGACCAAGCTGATGCTTACGATAACCAGTCTGTGGGTCCAACCATTATAAAAATCATGGGTGGACCCACAGCGAAATCAATCAAAAAAGCCAAAGCACATGCGCGGTTCGTATGCATCACAGAACAACCTGTCAAAGCCCTCAGAACGGATCCACCCATTTCGTTCTCTAATAGAGATCTGGAAGAGTTGAACTGGCCTCACAACGACAGTGTCATAGTTCAATTAGTAGTGGCCAACCACCCCTTCCACAGGTCCTAGTGGACACGGGAGCCTCCGTTGACCTCATGTCATACGAAGCCTTCATAAAACTGGGGCTTGGCACCGGGGCCTTAAAACCATCCCCAGGACCCTTGTACGAATTTTCAGGCACGCTAGCAGAGCTAGAAGGAGTTGTAGACTTACCTGTAACCATCGGACAGGGAGCTCAGACAGCCACTACCATGGTCTCTTTTATGGTCGCCAAGATCGCCTCACCCTATAATGCAATTCTTGGCCAACCTGGTCTCAATGGCCTTGGGGCGATTGTGTCCACTAAGCACATGAAAGTTAAATTCCCCACTGGCAATGGAGTCGGGGAATGCAAGTCCAGCCAAAAAGAATCCCGAGAATGCTATGCCAACTTCATAAAATCTGTCAAGAAACCATGCTCGGGCCTAGCATGTACGGTAGAAATTGTTGATTGCTAAGATGAAAACCTCCTGACCCGATCCAAGCCAGTAGAACAACTGCTTGTTGTCCCAATCACTGAAGCCGAGCCGTCAAAAATCATTCAGCTTGGAGCATTACTGAGCTCCCAGTGTTGTGATGAGATTTTGAACTTCCTTAGTGAAAACTCTGATATTTTCTCATAGAAGGCTTCTGATATGCCCAGCATATCCAGGGTCATAGTCGAGCACAGTCTGGACGTTAACCCTAGCTTTAAGCCTATCCAGTAGAAGCACAGGAACTTTATGACTGAGCGGAACACCATCATCAACGATGAGGTTGACAAACACCTAGATGCAGGGTTTGTGATGGAAGTAAAGTACTCGATGGGGATTAGATTCTATTTCGAATCAATGTATTTGTCCCAAGTGCATACTAGGATGGACTAGATTCCATTTCGAAGCAATGCATTCGTCCCAAGTGCATACCACACATCAGTATACTATAAAGCTTCTCCCAAATATCTGGCTCTTCTAAGGAAACAAAGACCTTAACAACTAAAGCATCTAAGACTGGGCTACAGCTCGGTAGCATCTAAGATCGAGATACCGCTTGACAACATCTAAGACTGGGCTACAGTTCGGTAACATCTAAGACTGAGCTACAGCTCGGTAGCATCTAAGACTGGGCTATAGATCGACAGCATCTAAGATCGTGCTACAGCTCGACAACATCAAAGATCGGGATACAACATCTAAGATAGCATCTAAGATCGAGTTACAGCTCGGCAGCATCTAAGACCGGGCTATAACTTGGTAGCATCTAAGATTGTGCTACAGCTCGACAGCATCTAAGACTGAGATACAGCATCTAAGATCGTGCTACAACTCGATAGCATCTAAGACTGAGTTCTTGCTCGATAGCATCTCAGACCGGGCTACAGCTCGGTAGCATCTAAGATCGTGCTACAGCTCAACAGCATCTAAGACTGAGATACAGCATCTAAGACCAGCTCGACAGCATCTAAGATTGGACTACAACTTAGCAGCATCTAAGATAGAGCTATAACTCGATAGCATCTAAGACCGGGCCATAGCTCGGTAGCATCTAAGACCGTGCTATAGCTCGATAGCATCTAACACCAAGATACAGCTCAGTAGCATCTAAGATGGGGCTATAGCTCGGCAGCATCTAAGATTGAGCTACAGCTCGACAACATCTAAGACTGGGCTACAGTTCCGCAGCATCTAAGACCGTGCTATAGCTTGACAACATCTAAGATCAAGATACAACTCGGCAGGATCATAGATTGGGTTATAGCTCGATAGCATCTAAGACCGAGATAGAGCTCGACAACATCTAAGACTGTGAGATACGGCATCTAAGACCATGATATAGCTCGGTAGCATCTAAGACTAAGCTACAACTCGGTAGCATTTAAGATTGGGCTATAGCTCAGTTGCATCTAAGACCAAGAAACAGCTCAGTAGCATCAAAGATTGGGCTACATCTCGGTAGCATTTAAGACTGAGATACAGCTCGGCAGCATCTAAGATAAAGATACAACATCTAAGACCGTGCTACAGCTTGGTAGCATCTAAGACCGAGATACAGCTCGGTAGCATCTAAGACAGGGCTACAGTTCGGCAGCATCTAAGACTGAGATACAACATCTAAGATCGTGCTACAACTCAGCAGCATCTAAGACCGTGATACAGCTCAGTAGCATCTAAGATCGGGCTACAGCTCGACAGCATCTAAGACCGAGCTACAGCTTGACAGCATCTAAGACCGAGCTATAGCTTGGCAGCATCTAAGATCGGATTACTGCTCGGTAGCATCTAAGACCGTGCTATAGCTTAGCAGCATCTAAGATCAAGATACAGCTCAATAGCATCAAAGGCCAGGCTACAGCTCGATAGCATCTAAGACTGAGATACAGCTCGGTAGCATCTAAGACTGAGATACAGCATCTAAGACTGCTACAGCTCGGTAGCATCTAAGATCGGAATACAGCTCTGTAGCATCTAAGACTGAGATACAACATCTTAGGCCATGCTACAGCTCGATAGCATCTAAGACCGAGATATAGCTGGTAGCATCAAAGACCGGGCTACAGCTTGACAGCATCTAAGATCGGGCTATAGCTCGACAGCATCTAAGACCATGCTATAGCTCGACAGCATCTAAGACCAGGCCACAGCTCGATAGCATCTAAGATCGAGCTCCAGCTCGACAGCATCCAAGACCGAGCTCAAGCTCAACACTATCAAGACCAGACCCTAGTTTGGCAACTCAAAGACCTTAACAACTAAGTTATAAAGATTGGGCTATAGCTCGACAACATCTAAGATCGGGCTATTGCTCGGTAGGATTTAAGACCCAACTATAGCTCAGCAGCATCTAAGACTGGGCTACAGCTTGACAGCATCTAAGACCAAGATACAACTCGATGGCATCTAAGACCGGGCTACAGCTCGAAAGCATCTAAGACCAAGATACAGCTTGGCACCATCTAAGACCAGGCTACAACTCGACAACATCTAAGACCGTGCTACAGTTCGACAACATCTAAGGCCAAGATACAACTCGACAGTATCTAGGACTGAGATACATATCAACAACATCTAAGACCGAGATACAGCTCGGTAGCATCTAAGACTGAGCTACAGCTCGATAACATCTACGATCGAGATACAGCTTGGTAGCATCTAAGACCGAGATATAGCTCGTTAGCATCTAAGACTAAGATACAGCTCGACAACATCTAAGATCGAGCTCCAACTCGATAGCATCTAAGATCGTGCTCCAGCTCGACACCATTTAAGACCAAGCTCAAGCTCGGCACTACCAAGACCTGGCCCTAGCCTGGCAACTTCAAAACCTTACGCATTAAGGCATGCAAGCACGAGTACGGCTCGGCACTTCAAGACCTTACGCATTAAGGCATGTAAGCCTGGGCATGGCTCAGCACCTCAAGCCCTTATGCACTAAGGCATGCAAGCCCGAGCATGGTTCGGCACCTCAATACCTTACGTATTAAGGCAAGTAAGCCCGAGCATGGATCGGCACCTTAAGACCTTAGCATTAAGGCATGCAACCCGAGCACGGCTTAGCACCTCAAGACCTTACGTACGAAAGCATGCAAGCCTTAGCACCCACTCGGCACTACAAAATACCTTAACACAAGGCACCTCAAAAGACTAAGCCCAAGCTCGACAGATCGAGCCCAAGCTCGGTAGATTGTGCCTAAGCTCAACATTCTCTAAGACCTAGCCCAAGCTCGGCACTACCAAGACCAAACCCAGGTTTGGCACCTCAAAAGACCGAGCCCAAGCTCGGCACTGCCAAGATCAAACCCAGGTTTGGCACCTGAAAAGATCGAGCCCAAGCTCGACACACTCTAAGACCGAGCCCAAGCTCGGCATTCCCTAAGATCGAGCCCCAGCTCGGCACCCCTATGTCTTGGCCCAGGCTTGGCACCCCAAGAGCTTATAAACTAGACATGGAAGATCAATTTCGAGCTCAGCTAGGGAACGGAGCCTTTATGGTTTAGGTTTAACGGTTTATGGTTTAGGGTCAAGATATGACTAATCAACTGACTTGCATAACAAATTAAAGTACAATTGTTACTAGAGAAAAATTTGTAAGACTAACTATTGGTATCAGTGCCAATGCAATAAGTTTGAGTTACTTAGAAATCACCGGTGATTATTGGAATTAGATTGTCATTGTGTCATTGTGATGCTTTGACAAATCAACTGACTTGGTTAACAAATTAAAGTAAATTTGGTATCAGAAAAAAATCGTAAGACTTACAATTGGTATCAGAGGGAAAGCCTTAAGTTTGAGTTACTAAGCAAACACTGGAGACCATTGGACTTAAGCGGTCATTGTCTCACCATGACTCTATAACTAGTCAACTAACTTGCTTAACAAATTAAAGTATATTTCGTATTCGAGCAAACGTCGACTAACAATTAGTATCAAAGGCAAAGCCATAAGTTTGAATTACTTAGCAAACACTAGAGATTAATTGACTTAGACTATCATTGTCTCATCGTGACTCTCTAACTAATCAAGTGACTTGCTAAAAAATTTAAAGTACATTTCGTGACAAAGAAAAAATCATAAAACTAACAATTGGTGTAAGTGCATATGCCATAAGTTTAAGTTAGAAAACAATGGAGATAATTGGACTTAGACTATCATTGTCTCGTCGTGAGTCTATGAATAATCAACTAACTTGCTTAAGAAAGTAAAGTACATAAGAGAAAATGCCAACTAACAATTCGTATCAAATCCAATGCCATAAGTTTGAATCACTTAACAAACTATGGAGATTACTGGACTTTAACTGTCAGTCTCATCATACCTCACATACGAATAAAATGAATTGCAATTAGTATCATAGGCAAAGCCATAAGTTTGAGTATCGGGTTTATGGTTTGGGGTGTAGGTTGTATGGTTTGGGGTTTACGGTTTATGGTTTGGGGTTTACGGTTTTGGGTGTAGGGTTTATGGTTTAGTGTGTAGAGTTTATGGTGTTAGGTTTAAGGTTCAGTGTTTAGAGTTTAGGATTTAGGGTTTAGGGCTTAGGCTATAGGCATTAAGACTTTAAGGTTTAGGGTTTAGGGTTTAGGGTTTAGGGTTTACAGTATAGCACTTTATGATTTAGGGTATAGGATTTATAGTTTAACAGTTTATGGTTTAGGGTCAAACTATGACTAATCAACTGACTAAATAATAAATTAAAGTACATTTGGTATTAGAGAAAAAATTGTAAGATTAACAATTGGTATCAGAGCCAATGCAATGAATTTGAGTTACTTAGGAAATGTTGGTGATTATTGGAATTAAACTGTCATTGTCTGATTGTGACACTTTGACAAATCAACTGACTTGGTTAACAAATTAAAGTATATTTGGTATAAAAAAATCGTAAGACTTACAATTCGTATCAGAGCCAAAGTCCTAAGTTTGTGTTACATAGCAAACACTTGAGATTATTGGACTTAAACAATCATTGTCTTGTCGTAAAGCTATGACTAATCAACTGAATTGCTTAGTAAATTAAAGTATATTTGGCATCGGAGAAAAATAATAGTAAGACTAACAATTGGTATCAGAGCAAAAGCCATAGGTTTGAGTTACTTAGCAAACACTGGAGATTATTGGACTTACATTTGGTATCAGAGAAAAAATCGTAAGACTAACAGTTGGTATTAGAGCCAAAGCCTTAAGTTTGAGTTACTTAACAAACAATAGAGGTAATTAGACTTAAACTATCATTGTCTTGTCATGACCCTATAACTAGTCAACTGACTTGCTTAAAAAATAAATGTATATTTGGTATCAGAGCAAATTCCGATTAACAATTAGTATCAAATCTAAAGCCATAAGTTTGAGTTTAGCAAACTATGAAGATTATTTGACTTTAACTGTCATTGTCTCGTTATACATCTCTTACGAATAATTTGAATTGCAATTAGTATCAGAGGCAAAGCAATATGATTGATTTACTTAGCAAACATTGGATATTATTGCATTTAGACAGTCATTGTTTCATCGTGACTCTCTAACTAATCAATTGACTTGCTTAACAAATTAAAATAAATTTGGTATAAAAAATAAAATCGTAAGACAAATAATAGGTATCAGAGACAAAGGCATAATTTATAGTTTCATAGAAAATAATGGAGATAATAAGACTTAGATCGTCATTTTTCTGGTTTAGATTTTAAGATTTAGCGTTTAGGGTTTAGGGTTTAGTTTTAAAGGTTTACAGTTTAGGGTTTAAGGAAAAGACTTTAGGCTTTAATATTTATGGTATAGGGTTTAGGGTTTAGGGTTTTGTGTTCAGGTTTTTAGGGTTTAGATTTTAGGCTTTGGGGTCTAGGGTTATAGGCTTTTATGATTTAGGGTTTAGGTTTTGGGGTTTCGGTTTTAGGGTTTGGGCCTAATAGATTTATGTTTTACGGTTTAGGGTTTAGGGTATAGGCCTTTAGGGTTTAGGGTTTTGGGTTTAGGGTTTAGGGTTTAGGGTTTAGGGTTTAGGGTTTGGGATTTAGGATTTAGGATTTAGGATTTAGGGTTTAGGGCTTATGCTATAGGCTTTAAGACTTTAAGATTTGGGGTTTAGAGTTTATAGTTTATCAGTTTATGGTTTAGGGTTGAGGGTTTGTTTATAGTTTAGCGGTTTAGGGTTGAGGGTTTGTTTATAGTTTAGCAGTTTAGGGTTAAGGGTTTAGGGTCAAGCCATGACTAATCAACTGACTTGCATAACAAATTAAAGTACATTTGGTATTAGAGAAGAATTTTTTAGACTAACAATTAGTATTAGAGCTGACGCAATAAGTTTGAGTTACTTAGAAAACACTGGTGATTATTGGAATTAGTCTGTCATAGTCTCATCGTGACACTATGATAGATCAGCTGGCTTGGTTAAACAATTTAAGTACATTTGGTATAAAAAAAAATTATAAGACTTAGAATTAGTACAAGAGCCAAAGCCATAAGTTTGTATTACATAGCAAACACTAGATATTATTGAAATTAGACTGTCATTGTCTTATTGTAAAGCTATGACTATCAACTGACTTGCTTACAAAATTATAGCACATTTGGTATCAAAGAAAAATAATAGTAAGACTAACAGTTCTTATTAGAGCAAAAGCCATAGTTTGAGTTACTTAGCAAACATCGGAGACCATTGGACTTAAACTGTCATTGTCTCATCGTAACTCTATGACAAATCAACTGACTTGGTTAAAAATTAAAGTACACTTGGTAATAGAGGAAAAATCGTAAGACTAACAATTGGTATCTTTTTTTCATAGGTAGAAGGGAAGTGGGTAATAGCCAGGAGGTTTGAACTTGAGACCTCCTGGTGAGCATGAGACTTTTAAAATTTTTATCGGTGCCATAGTCATAAGTTTGAGTTACTTAACAAACGCTGGAGATTAATGGAATTAGACTCTTATTGTCTCATCGTGACTCTATGACTGATTAACTGACTTAACAAATTAAAGTACAATTGGTATCAAAAAATAATCGTAAGACTAACAATTGGTATCAGAGCCAAAATCATATGTTTGAGTTACTTTGCAAGCGCTAGAAATTATTAGACTTAAAAACTATCATTGTCTCATCGTAACTCTATAACTAATCAATTGACTTGCTAAACAAATTAAAGTACCATTTTACTTCATAGAAAAATCCATACGACAAACAATTGGTATCTTTAATTTTTTTTATAAGTAGGGAGGAAAGTAAGTAACATCCAGGAGGTTCGAACTTAAGGCCTCCTGGTGAGTATGAGACTTTTTATAATTGGTATTATAGCCAAAGCCATAAGTTTGGGTTACTTAGTAAACACAGGAGATTAATTGAATTGGATTGTCATTGTCTCGTTGTGACTCTATAAATAATCAATTAACTTGCTTAATAAATAAAAGTACATTTGTATCAGAGAAAAAATCGTAAGACTACGAATTTGTATCAGAGTCAAAGCCACAAATTTGACTTACATAGCAACAAACACTGAAGATTATTAGAATTAGACTATCATTGTCTCTTCGTGAAGGTATGACTAATTAACTGACTTATTTAACAAATTAAATTTCACTTGGTATCAGAGAAAAAATTGTAAGACTAACAATTGATATCAAAGTAAAAGCATAAGTTTGAGTAACTTAGCAAACACTGGTGACCATTGGACTTAAATTGTCATTGTCTCATCGTGCCTCTATGACTAATCAACTAACTTGCTTGACAAATTAAAGTACATTTGGTATCAGAGAAAATTTCATAAAACTAGCAATTGAAATCTTTTTTTTTATAGGTAAGGAGGGAATTAGGTAATAGCCAGGAGGTTTTAACTTGAGACCTCCTCGTGAGAATGTGACTTTTGACAATTGGTATTAGAGTAAAAGCCATAAGTTACTTAGAAGACACTATAGATTAATGGAATTAGACTCTCATTATCTCGTCGTGACTCTATGACTAATTGACTTACATGTTTAACCAATTAAAGTACATTTGGTATGAGAGAAAAAATGGTAAGATTAATAATTTGTATCAGAGCAAAAGCCATATAAGTTTGAGTTAATTTGCAACCTCTAGAGATTATTGCGCTAATCTCAGCTTCAAAGTTAGTCTTCATTCCAATTGCCTTTCTAAAATTCCAGATCACTTCTGATTTCTCGTTTTTGAGAATTCCACCTATTCCAGCCCTCCCTGGGTTTCTTAAAGAGCAACCATCCGTATTTAATTTGAACTAACCTATAGGGGGTGGACACCAAAAAATCTCCATAGGCTCACTTCTCTTGCGAACCGGCCTTGGGATGCCAAAGTTCTTGTGCTTAACAAATTAAAGTATATTTCGTATTTGCACAAATGCCGACCAACAATTTGTATCAAAGCCTTCATAAGTTTGAGTTACTTAGCAAGCACTAGAGATTATTGGTCTTAGACTGCCATTGTCTCGTCATGACTGACTAATCAAGTGACTTACTTAACAATTGAAAGTACATTTCGTGTCAAAGAAAAAATTGTAGGACAAACAATTGGTTACTTAGAAAACAATGGAGATAATTGGACATAGACTATTAATGTCTCATTGTGAGTCTATGAATAATCAACTGATTTGCTTAAAAAACTAAAGTACTTTTTGTATCAGAGAAAAAATTGTAAGACTAACAATTGGTATCAAAGCCAAGGCCATAAGTTTGAATTACTTAACAGACAATGGAGATAATTAGACTTAAACTATCATTGTCTTATTGTGACTGTGACTAATCGATTGACTAAAGCAACTAAATATAAATTTGATATCAGAGCAAACGTCGACTAACAATTTGTATCAAATCCAAAGCCATAAGTTTGAGTCACTTAGCAAACTATGGAGATTATTGGACTTCAACTATCATTGTCTCATCATGCCTCTGATACTAATAAACTGACTTATAATTAGTATCAGAGGCAAAGCCACAAGTTTGATTTACATAGCAAACACTAGAGATTATTGAACTTAGATGGCCATTGTCTCATCGTGACACTTTGACTAATCAACTGACTTGCTTAATAAATTAAAATAAATTTGGTATCAGAGAAAAAATTATAAGACTAATAGTAGGTATCAGAGCCAAAGACTTAAGTTATAGTTTCTTAGAAAATAATGGAGACAATAGGACTTAGATTGCCATTTTCTAGTTTGGGTTTCAGGATTTAGCGTTTAGGGTTTAGGGTTTAGATTTTAAGGTTTACGGTTTAGGGTTCAGAGTAGAGGCTTTAGGCTTTAAGGTTTAGGGTTTAGTGTCTAGGATTTAGGGTTTAGGATTTAGGATTTAGGGTTTAGTGTTTAGGGTTTAAGGTTTAGTGTTAGGGTTTAGGGTCTAGGGTTTTAAGCTTTTATGGTTTAGGGTTTAGATTTTGGGGTTTTGGTTTTAGGATTTAGGCCTCAGGGATTTGTGGTTTAGGGTTTTGGATGGATTTATGGTTTAGGATTTAGGATTTAGGATTTAGGATTTAGGATTTAGGGTTTAGGGTTTAGGGTATAGGGCTTCAGGGTTTAGGGTTTTGGGATTACAATTTAGGGTCAGGGTTAGGGGTGTAGGGTGTAGGGTGTTGGGTTTAGGGTTTAGTGTTTAGGGTTTAGGATTTATGAAATAGGTTTTGGGGTTAAGGGTTTAGACTTTAGGGTCTAGGTGTAGGGTTTATGGTTTTGTGTTTAGGGTTTTGGGTTTAAGGTTCAGTGTTTAGGGTTTTGGGTTTAAGGTTCAGTGTTTAGGGTTTGGGGTTTGGGGTTTAGGATTTAGGATTTAGGTTTCAGGGTTCAGGGTTCAGGGTTTAGGGTTTGGGGTTAAATGTTTTAGGATTTAGGGTTTAGGGCCGGTTATAGGCTTTAAGGCTTTAAGGTTGGTTTAGGGTTTATAGTTTAGCAGTTTGTAGTTTAGGGTTTAGGTTTATAGTTTAGTAGTTTATGGTTTAGGGTTTAAGGTCAAGCTATGACTAATCAACTGACTTGCATAACAAATTAAAATACATTTGATATCGGAGAAAAATTTGTAAGACTAACAATTGGTATTAGAGCCAACGTAATAAGTTTGAGTTACTTAGAAAACATTGGTAATTATTGGAATTAGACTGTCATTGTCTCATCATGAGACTTTTGAAAATTGGTGTCAGAGCCAAAGCCATAATATTGAGTTACTTAACAAACACTAAATATAATGGAATTAGACTGTCATTGTCTCATCGTGAAGCCATGACTAATCAACTAGCTTGCTTAACAAATAAAAATACATATTGTATTAGAAAAAAAATTCGTAAGACTACGAATTGGTATCAGAGCCAAAACCATAAGTTTGAGTTACATAGCAAACATTGGAGATTATTAGAATTAGACTATCATTGTCTCGTTGTGAAGCTTTGACTAATCAACTGACTTGCTTAGCAAATTATAGTACATTGGTATTAGAGAAAAATTTGTAAGACTAACAATTGGTATCTTTTTTTTTATATAGGTAGGGAGGGTTCCTTCGTGACATTTCTCAATTTAGCTGCAAAGAAGAGCACATGATTCAAAGGAGTTGTGGCTGGTGCATTCCACCCTCTACACAATTTCATTAAAATCCTTACAATCAATCCAGGTCTCAAAGAACCTAAAACGTTTAGGACCAAAATTACTCTCCTCCAATATATTCAAGAGCATTAGGCAATGATCCAAAACCTCAGGACACAAGAATGTAGCTTCTGAAAAATTAAACAAATCAATCCAATTATTATTGCACAACACCCTTTCAAGCTTACACCTTTCTCTTCCTTGTCCACCTTTGCCATTGCTCCAAGTGTGCTGGTGTTCTTTCCATTTTAGGTCAAAAAGCTCAGCATCAAATAAACATTTATTGAATTTCTCCACAAGTCCCTGCCTAATCTCTTCCCCCCTCTTCTTTTCATGTTGGCCTCTTACCATGTTAAAATCCCCTAACATAACCCAATGAGTCAAAATCCCTTGATCTAAAAGCAAAGTATCCATCCACAACTCCGTTCTTTCTTCCACACTATTTAATGCATACACTGCCCATAAATTGGGAAGAAGTAAACAGATTTTCTACTTCTAACTGAGTATCATCCCAACCTACCCATAACTTAATATTTTTTTCCAATCAACATGTGCTTAACTACCCTTTGTTTTTCAGGAGCATTAAACCCCCTAATGTTCCAACATAGGCAATTCATTTAGTACCTTTCTTAGGAAAGTTACCATGAGCTCTAACAGCCCCTTTCTTTGCACCCAACTCCTGTAAAATTTTGTTCAAATGTGGTGTTACTTCAACACGCTGAGGTTGTAAGGTCATCTTTCTAACATTAGCACCGCCTTCTCCATGTAAAGTAGCCTTTGATAAAGTAAGGGAAGAAGAAGAAGAAGCTGCCATACCTTGCTGCAAAAAAGCTCCTCTAGGATTAACTGATGAAATAGCAGGAACCGTAGCAATGGGGGATATATAAGGAGGGTCCAACGTGGGTTGGCCCAAGGATGGCTCAGATTGTACAATCTAAAAGGAGTAATTAGGATCAACCGAATCTCCACAAATCTGTCCCTCAATTTGTTGTTGACTGGTCAATCCCTTGTCCACCTCATTTCAAGCTGTATCATTGTCCACTGTCTCTGGAATATTAGAATATGCTGTTAGGGTCGCATATGTCACATATGTTGGTCGCATATTCTCCACTGAACTCTTAAAATGCATCCCATTAATTATGCAATTCTTGGATAAATCATTATCCACATCAGGCCCTTTACCTTCCTCCTCAAATGATGGAGAGGAATACAAACTCCCCAATGCATCTTCCACATTATTGGACTGTGCCAAGTCAATAACTAAACTCGATTCCTCCAAAAAAATAGGAGTTGAGTCTAGCAACTTCCTTCACAGGCAACTTCTCAGCTCCTAAAACTCCTCCGTCTTTTCTATGAACCAAATCTCTATTCTCCAATAGGTTCGTCCTATCCATAGACGTAGGATTGACCTTCCCACGTTGGATGAAACTTTTCTTCACAATCTTCCAATTCAAATTTGAAGACTGATCTCCATCCTCCACCTGATCTCCTTCAACAATCCCTCTTCAAATCCCCTTGGCCGAGCATGTCCTTCTTTCTATCATATGCTGCCACCTTGTCAAATAACCCCTCAGTAATCTTACCTTCTTCAACTGTCTTCTCCACCTCATCCAAAACCTCTACCTCCATAGAATTTTTACATGGAATATTCTCCTCCAGTCCATCCAGAATAGAAAACATATTCTTATGCAAAACCAACTCCTCCAAAGTAGATAATTCAACAGATCTTCCCCCCCTTCTCACGCTAATGAAAGATTCGTCAATCTCCTTTCCCTTATATTCTCCTCTAAGTTTTGAATTCAAATTATCAATCGGATTAGCCAAGGAATCCAGCACCATACTTCCTCCATTCGCAGCTTGCGTGGCAACTACACCACCCACAGCTCCCACCGGACCACCCACCTTGGCCCCCACTCCTCCACCAACCACCTCCAATTGTGGCCGTGTTTTATTTTCCCAGATCCATCTATGGTTGGTACCTGAACTCTCCTCCCCACGGTGACTGGAATCGTGCCCAAATACTTTACACTTCTTGATGAGGATGGCCTCCAATCATATAGTACATCTTGTGAAAAAAC
>NW_024868459.1:106806-113911 GCF_013358625.1 Macadamia integrifolia
TATCATCACCATGATTGGAAGACAACTTATCTTAGATATCAAAAAGAACAGTTGCTGCCTATTTTACTGCCTTCAACACATCACCAAAATGCTCCTTATTCCACCTTTTCAGCTCCTTCTTAACATTCCTCAGCTTAGCAGCAAAACCAAGTAAAGGATTTAAATAATTTTAACTAGAAGTTCCCAACCCCTTTTGATAATGTCCTTGAACTCTTCATGCTCTATCCAAGTCTCAAAAAACCTAAAAGGTTTTGATCCAAAATTCTTCTCCTCCATAATATTCAAAAGAATAGGACAATGATCTGAGATTCTAAGATTCAAGAATGCTACCTCAGAATATTTAAATTTATCAACCTATTCATTATTACAAGACACCCTATCTAGCTTACAACTCACTCTATCCAACTCACCTTTCCTATTACTCCAAGTAAATAAATTACCCTTCCATTTCAAATCAAACAAGTCAGCATCAAATACACAGGTATTGAACTCTTCTATAGGAACCTGCCGAATCTCCTCCCCCAATTTCTTCTCATGTTGACCTCTCACCACATTGAAATCCCCTAATGCAACCCAAGAAACTGACATTCCATGAGACAATTACACAATATCCCTCCATAATTCTCTCCTTTCCTCCACACTGTTTGAAGTATACACAACAGTGCACATAAATTCCAAAGAAGTTCCTTTAATTTTTATTTTTATATGGATTAGTTGGGATGTACAAACCTAAAAATCTACTTTAAATAAAGTATTATCCTATCCCACCCAAATTCAACTAGCTTCCCCTACACTACAATTATGCAAATACTTCCATTCTCCTTTTAAAGCACTAAACACTTTAGTTATATTCTCTTCCTTCTCCTTCGTTTCAATAAGAATCCTTAATTTTATATTTTTCTCTACTATAAAATTCTTAACCCCTCTTTGTTTTTCAGGAGCATTAAGGCCCCTCACATCCAACATATGCAATTCATTTAACAAATTTCTCGGAAAAATAACTCTAGACCCCACCAGCCCCCTTCATAGCTCCAACTTCCTGGATTGGTTTTTCAAATTAGAATTTTCCTCAATACGTTGAGAGGTTGGAATGTCATTTCCTGGATGCACCATTCTTCTCAAGAGGTAGGGTTTTTTTTTTTGCATGTAGAGTGGTATTGGAAGAAGAAATAGCAAATTCATTCACACCTTTTTTGTTGGTAGTCCGCGAGCTCAAAGTTGAAATAGACGGGAAGGCGGCAATTGGGTCAATGAATGGTGCTTTCTCGAGCTCTTTTTTGCTTATACTCAATGCAAGCATCTACTCTTGGCACAAAGGAATATTCTTCCTGATTCTCTAGTATATTCCTACTCAGTGATGTGGCCAAATTTCCACCTCATCATCCGTTTCCTTTTCTGACTCAAACAAAGGAGAATAATAAATCTTTCCCCCTCCACCCTATCGGATTCTGCCACATCAGCAACTCTCTTGCTGTCCTCCTTCCAAATAGGATGCAAGCCACAGTTTTCCCCTTCACAAACCATTGGTTATCACCTCCTCCAATCACAAACCCCCTTGACTTAGTCCACAGTTATCCTTGACATTGTCCAAGCAAGAATCACTCTTTCCTCCTAATCGAGTATAATTCTTACCTAAATTTTGTGCCATATTATGACCATCCAGTTCGGCCACCCTATCCCCTTTTGCCACCTCATTTAGATTCTCATCCCCAATCTCACCCACCTCTAACATCTCTTCCACCTCATCAATCTCATTTAAAATATTTGACTTTAAGGAAGAAGAACCTGACTCCAACTCCTCCAAGACTATGAACGAATTAGGGTGAACAACAGGGACTCCCAAGGTATTCGGTGAACTCATCTTCCTACCTCTCTTTTCATGCACACAAAACTGCCATAATTTCTTTCCCCTTTCCTACTTCTGGTCTCCTATTCAATGTTGAATTTGAATTCAAATTTGAATCCAAGGCAGCGGGCATTCCTCCACCAGCATCCGAATCCCCTTCATGGACCACACCTCCTCCACCATGCACCATCAGCTACTCCACCTTCATTTCTGCACACAGAAGACTCATGACCAAATACTATGCATTTACTACAAGAGACATGCCTCCACTCATACATCACGGTTTGTGAAAAAACAATCATGCACAGGAATGGACTTCGGCAGCTCTTCACCAGCCTTAACCTCCACACATATCTTACCAAAAGATAACTTGTCCATCGTACGAGTGCACTTATCATGGGCTTGCCAACAACACTCCCAATAGAACTCAAAGCCTCTGCACTCCAATAATGAAATGGTAAATTAGGCAAAGTAGTCCAAATTGGCAAAGAATTTAGTAAAACTTTATCCATCATGCTACTCGGACTCCAAGGCCTCAATAATAGAGGCCTTCGATTAACAAACCATGGACCACCTTCCCACACCTTCAACCGATCCTCCTCCCCATTGAAACGAAAAATGAAAACTCCACTTTCTAACATAGACATCTCAACATGACTAGAAAGCTTCCATTTTTTAAGCAGAATCTCTTTGGTAATTGAAAATGGAGGTCTTCTTCCCAAGAAATGTCCCACCAAAGCTTTCTCTCACGTTTTGACCCCTTCCTTCATCATTGAAGAAGAACATTTAGCAACAGCATTACAATCAACAATCAATGGTTGAATATAGTCCAACCACTCTCTCCATTGTTTTTTTTTTGAAAATAACCCTGCCCAACTCTTTCCCCTTGCATCCAAAGCTCCATTGATCCCTCCTTCAATACCACCATCACCTCCAGAAAGACCACCACTACCAATCGAACCAACAGTAGTTGGCCTTCCACACGCATTAGGGCAAGTAGCTGTGATGCATGAGGCCTTCTAGCCATGGCCGAACTTCAACAATTCTTGGTTGAACTTGCAAAATCCAGAGCTTCTCTCTCAAGGTATAGGGGTTTATAGTTTAGGCTTACGGGTTGAATGTTTGGTGATTATAGTTTAGGCTTTAGGGGTTTAGGGTTTAAGGTATGTGGTGTAGGGTTTTGGGTTTAGGGTTTGTAGTGTAGGGTGTTGGCTCCAGGGTTTAGGGTTTAGGGTTTAGTGTTTAAGGTATAAGCTTTGGGCTTTAGGGTTTAGGGTTTAGGATTTAATGATTAGGCCTTGGGGTTTAGGGTTTAGAGTTTAGGTTTTAGGGTTTAGAGGTTAGGGTTTATGGTTGAGGGTTTAGGGTTTAGAGTTTTGGATTTAGGGATTTAGGGTTTAGCATTTAGGGTTTGGGGTTTGGGGTTTAGGGTTTAGGGTTTAGGGCTTAGGGTTTAGAGTTTAGGGTTTAGGTTTTAAGTTTTAGGGTTTAGTGTTTAGGGCCTAGGGTATTGGCTTTAGGCTATGAGGTTTAGGGTTTATCGTTTAAGGTTTAGGGTTTTAGAGTTTAGGTTTTTTGGTTTATGGTTTAGGGTTTAGTGTTTAGGGATTAGGGTTTTAGAGTTTAAGGTTTAGGGTTTAGGGTCTAGGGTTTAAGGTTTAGGTTTTAGGCATTAGGGTTTAGTGTTTAGGGTATAGGGTTATGGGTTGTTTAGGTTTTAGGGTTTACAGTTTAGGGTTTAGGGATTAGGGTTTAGTATTTTGGGTTTAGGGTTTTGGGATTGGGGTTTTGGGTTCAAGGTTTGGGTTTTAGGGTTTTGGGTTCAGGGTTCAGGGTTTAGGGTTTAGGGTTTAGGGTTAAGAGTTTGGGGTTTAGGGTAAAGGTTTTAGGGTTTAGGACTTAGAGTTTAGGGTTTAGGGCTTAGGATATAGGCTTTAAGCTTTAAGCTTTAAGGTTTAGGGTTTAGGGTTTATGGTTTAGGGAATTGGGTTTTGGGTTTATGGTTTATGGTTTATGGTTTCTGGTTTAGAGTTTGAGGTTAAAGGTTTAAGTTTTTGGGTTTTAGGTTTAGAGTTAATGGTTAGGGTTTAGGTTTTAGGGTTTAGGGTTTAGGGTTTAGGGTTTAGGGTTTAGAGTTTAATATTTAGGGTTTAGGGTTTAATGTGTAGGATTTATGGTTTAAGGTTTATGGTTTAGGTTTAGGGTATAGGGTTTAGGGTTTAGGGTTTAGGTTTTAGGTTTTAGGTTTTAGGTTTTAGGGTTTGGGGTTTAGGGCTAATGGTTTAGGGTTCAGGTTTTAGGGTTTAGGGGTTAGTGTTTATGGTTTTAGGGTTTAGGGTTTGGAGTTTAGGTTTAGGTTTTACGGTTTAGGGTTTAGGGTTTAGGGTGTTGGGTTTTAGGTTTTTATGGCTTAGAATTTAGGCTTTTGGTTTTGTGGTTTTGGGTTTAGGGATTAGGGCATAGGTATTTAGGGTTAGGGATTCGGATTTAGGGCTTAGGGTATATATGGTTTGGGATTTAGGGTTTAGGATTTAGAGATTCGGGATTAGGGTTTAGGTTTTTGGATATAGGGTTTAGGGTTTAGGTATTTGGGTTTAGGGTTTAGGGTTTTAGGGTTTAGAGTTTGGGGTGTGGGGTGTGGGGTGTGGGGTTTAGGGTTTAGGGTTTAGGATATAGGCTTTTGGCTTTTGGGTTTAGGGTTTAAGATTTACGTTTTAGGGTTTAGGGTTAGGGTTTAGAGTTTAGGGTTAAGGGTTTAGGGTATAGGGCTTTAGTGTTTAGGCTTATGGGTTTAGGGTTTGTGGTGTAGGGTTTTGGGTTGAGGGTTTACAGTTTAGGGTATAGGCTTTGGGCTTTACGGTTTAGCTTTTAGGGTTTAGGGTTTAGGGATTAGGCTTTTGGATTTAGGGTTTAGAGATTAGGGTTTAGGGTTTAGGGTTTAGGGTTTAGGGTCTAGGGTGTAAGGTTTAGGGTTTAGTTTTTAGGGTTTTTGGGTATCGGCTTTAGGCTTTAAGTTTTACGGTTTAGAGTTTAGGGTTTAGGATTTAGGATTTGGGGTTTAGGGTTTAGGATTTAGGATTTGGGGTTTAGGGTTTAGTGTTTAGGGCTTAAGATTTTGGGTTTAGGATTTAGGATATATGGTTTTGGGTATAGGCCATCAGGGTTTATGTTTTAGTGTTGGGGGTTTAGGGTTTAGGGTTTAGGGATTGGGTTTAGGGTTTAGATTTTAGGGTGTAGGGTTTTGGGGTTTGGGCTTTTTAGTATTAGGGTTTCGGGTTTTGGGTTTAAGATTTTTGTATTAGGGCTTAGGGTTTAGGGTCATGCTATGACTAATCTATTGACTTGCATAACAAATTAAAGTACATTTGGTATCAGAGAAAAATTCGTAAGAATAGCAATTGGTATCAGAGCTAAAGCAATATTTGAGTTAGTTAACCGACACTGAAGATTATTGGAATTAGATTGTCATTGTCTCATCGTGCCGCTATGACTAATCAGCTGACTTGCTGAACAAATTAAAGTACATTTGGTATCAGAGAAAAATCATATGACTAACAATTTCTATCAGAGCCAAAACCATAAGTTTGAGTTGCATTAGGAAACACTGGAGATTATTGGAATTAGACTATCATTGTCTCATCGTGAAGCTATGAGTAATCAACTTACTTGCTAAACAAATTAAAGTATATTTGGTATTAGAGAAAAAATCGTAGAACTAACAATTAGTGTCAAAGTAAAAGCCATAAGTTTGTGTTACTTAGCAAATACCAAAAACCATTGGACTTAAACTCTCATTGTCTCGTCATGTCTCTATGACTGATCAACTGACTTGCTCAACAAATCAAAGTGTTTAGAGTTTAGGGTTTAGAGTTTAGGGTGTGACTTCAGGGTTTCGGGTTTAGGATTTTGGGATTGGGGTTTTGGGTTCAGGGTTTGGGTTTTAGGGTTTTGGGTTTAGGATATAGGATTAAGAGTTTATGGTTTAGGGTTCAAGGTTTAAGGTTTTGGGTTTGGGGTTTAAGGTTTAGGGTTTAGGGTATAGGGCTTTAGGGCTTCGGGTTTAAGGTTAGGAGTTCAGGATTTGGGGTCTGGGGTTTAGGATTTTAGGGTTTAAATTTTATGGTATAAGGTTGAGGGTTTAGGGTTTAGGGTTTAGGGTATAGGGCTTTATGGTTTTAGATTTAGGGTTAGGGGTTCAGGGTTTAGGGATTTGAGGTTTTTGGGTTTCGGGTTTAGGATTTAGAGATTAGGATTTGTGGTTTAGGGCTTACTATATATGCTTTAGGCATTAATGTTTAGGGTTTAGGGATTAGGGTTTAGGATAATAGATTTAAGGTTTTGGGTTTAGGATTATAGATTTACGATTTTGGGTTTTGGGTTTAGGGTTAATGGCTTTAGGTTCAGGGATTTTGCGTTTAGGGTTTAGGGTTTAGGGTTTAGGATTTTGGATTTAATGTTTACGGTTTTGGGTTTAGGGTTAAGGTTTAGGGTTTAGGGTTTAGGGTTTTAGGTTTAAGGTTTAGGGATTTGGGCTTAGGGTTTTGGGTTTAGGGATAATGGTTTAGGTTTCAGGATTTAGGGTTTAGGGTTTAGGGTTTAGTGTTTAGGGATTACGGTTTAGGATTTAGGGTTTAGGGTTTAAGTTTTAGGTTTAGGGTATAGGGATTAGGATTTAGGGGTTTGATTTTAGGGTTTAGGGTTCGGTGTTTATGGTTTAGGGTTTAGGGTTTAGAGTTTAGAGTTTAGGGTTAATGGTTTAGGTTTCAGCATTTAGGGTTTAAGCCTAAGGTTTTAGTTTTTAGGGTTTAGGGTCTAGGGTTTAGAGTTTAGGGTAGAGGCCTTAGGCTTTAAGTTTTAGGGTTTAGTGTTAAGGGTTTAGGGTTTAGGGTTTAGTGTTTATGGTTTTAGGTTTAGGGTTTACGGATTACGGATTACGGTTTAGGGTTTAGGTTTTAGGGTGTAGTATTTAGGGTTTAATGTTTAGTGATTATGGTTTAGGGTTTAGAGTTTATTGTTTACGGTTTAATGTGTAGGGTTTAGGGTTTAGGGTTTAGGGTCTAGGGTTTTAGGTTTAGGGTTCATGGATTAGGGTTTAGGGTTAAGGGTCCAATTTTTAGGGTTTAGGGGTTAGTGTCTATGGTTTTGGGCTTAGGGTTTTGGATTTACGGTGTAGTGTTTAGAGTTTCGGGTTTAGATTTTCGGGTTTAGGGTTTGGGGTTTAGGGTTTAGGGTTTTTTGTTTTGGGCTTTGGGTATTAGT
>NW_024868460.1:0-26863 GCF_013358625.1 Macadamia integrifolia
TTGGTAAGCCGATCCACAATCACCCATATCGCATCCATTCCCTTAGGTGTACCTGGTAGTCCGGTGACGAAGTCCATTGTAATCCTTTCCCACTTCCATTCTGATACTGGGAGTGGCTGAAGGGTACCATAAGGTCGATGCCTCTCAGCTTTCACCTTCTGGCAGGTGAGACAAGTCGCCACATACAAAGCTATGGTGACTTTCATGCTTGGCCACCAATAACTCTGTTTGAGGTCTTTGTACGTTTTGGTACTTCCTGGATGAAGTGAGTACTCGGAGCTATGTGCTTCTTTCACTATCTTATCTTGTATGTCCAAATCATCGGGTACACACAATCTGTCTCGAAACATCAATGCCCCGTCACTGGCTAAAGTAAAATCTGGGTCGTTCATTGTTTGGTCTTGAACCTTAACTCTGATCCGCTGCAATTCAGGATCCAAGGGTTGCTTCATTATCACTTCTTGCCTAATTGCCGGATGTACCTGTAGAGCCGATAAGGATACCGTCAACCATTTAAGGTTTTCTGGTTGAGGTTCAAGCTCTAGGGTTGCCCCTTCATACAAGAGGGTTTCATCCAGTAGCAACGCCTCTTGCACAAGTGGTGAGCTTACTGCTAAGCATGAAAGCGACACAGTCTGTGTCTTCCGACTCAATGCATCTGCCACTACATTAGCCTTGCCGGGATGATACTGAATATCGCAGTCATAATCCTTCATGAGTTCCAGCCATCTTCTCTGTCTCATATTCAAATCCTTCTGGGTGAAGAAGTATTTCAGGCTCTTGTGGTCACTGTATATCTCACACTTCTCCCCATACAAATAGTGTCGCCAGATCTTAAGGGCAAAAATGACTGCAGCTAGTTCCAAGTCATGAGTGGGGTAGTTCTTCTCATATTCCTTTAGTTGTCGAGATGCATATGCTATTACCTTACCGCGTTGCATGAGAACACAACCCAAACCAACTTTGGAAGCATCGGTATAAACTGTCATCTCACCTGTGCCTTCCGGAATAGTCAGCACCGGGGCAGTCACCAACTTTGCTTTTAATTCCTGGAAGCTCTTCTCACATTCCTCTGCCCAGTCGAATTTCACACCCTTTTTCGTCAACTTGGTCATTGGTGCTGAGATCCGAGCAAAATTTTCGATGAAACGCCGGTAATATCCAGCTAAACCCAGGAAGCTTCTAATTTCAGTAACATTCTTGGGACTTTTCCATTCCACTACTGCTTTTACCTTAGCAGGATCCACTTCGATTCCGGCTTTAGACACTACGTGCCCCAGGAATCCAACTTGTTCAAGCCAGAATTCACACTTGCTGTACTTGGCAAACAACTGCTGATCTCTCAATCTCTGTAACACCATTCTCAAGTGTTGAGTGTGCTCCTCTTCGGTCTTGGAGTAGATTAAGATATCGTCAATAAAAACAATTACCCATTTGTCGAGCACGTCCTGGAATACTCGATTCATCAGATCCATAAATGCTGCCGGCGCATTGGTTAACCCGAATGACAACACTAGGAACTCATAATGTCCGTATCGAGTCCTAAATGCTGTTTTGGGTATATCACTACTCTTTATCTTGAGCTGATAATAGCCGGACCGAAGGTCTATCTTTGAAAATACTCTGGCTCCCTGCAACTGATCAAATAAATCATCGATGCGTGGCAATGGATACCGGTTCTTAATGGTTAGCTTATTCAACTCCCGGTAATCTATGCACATACGCAGACTACCATCCTTCTTCTTGACAAACAACACCGGGGCACCCCAAGGTGAAACACTTGGGCGAATAAACCCCTTTTCTAGTAGTTCTTGCAATTGCATCTGCAACTCCTTCAATTCAGCTGGTGCCATCCTATATGGAGCCTTAGATACTGGAGCTGCTCCAGGAGTCAAGTCTATGGCAAACTCCAACTCTCTGTCAGGTGGTAAATGCATCAGATCATCTGGGAAAACATCGGGAAACTCTTTAACCACCTTTACTTCTTCTAGAGGTGTAACTCTTGCATCAACATCGAGTACCGAGGCTATGTAACCCTGACATCCACTTTCTAGTAACTTTACCGCTTGAAGAGCGGAGACCAGAACCTTCCGCACTCTTTTCATGGTATCTGCTCGGTATACCCACTCTTTCCCTTCGTCATCTGTTACCTTAATCAGCCTTTCCGCACAGATCACATTAGCTCGGTGAGCCGACAGCCAATCCATACCCAATATAGCATCAAAATTCTGCATATTGAACTTAATGAGTTGCGCATCAAAGTTCTTCCCACTAATCTCCACTGGGCACGGTCCATACACTTCCTTCAACTGTGCAATTTTACCAGTAGGCATACTAACAATCATTCCCTGGTCTAGGATCCTGGGTGACATCCCAAGCTTCCCTACAAATCTCTTAGATGCGAATGAATGAGTAGCTCCTGAATCAAATAAAACATAGGCTGGTATGCCCGATATGGGTAGGATACCTAATATAACAATGTATATAATTTCAGCAGGTCATCAATATTAATCATAATGAACTTCTTAATTTAAAATGTACCTGCTACAACTTCTGTACTAGCCTCAGCTTCCTCGGCTGATAGGGCATACATCCTTCCCTGCGGTTGACTGCCTCGAGGTAAGGGAGGTCGGTACGCAGAGGGCTGACTGGAGGGCAAGGCTGGTCGGGCCCGACAGTCTTTCGCATAATGCCCATAGGAATGGCAGTTGAAGCAACGAATCTGAGACGTCGGAACTGGAGCGGGGCCCCTCTGCACTTGACCCGGTGCAGATGAAGGTCGAGGTGGCCTTGAAGCTGTAGGTGCCACACTAGTGTTCGGGCGAAAGGAAGTAGAACCCGAACCACCAACTGGCCTAGAAGGGTAGCCAGATGGCCTATAGGGCTGCCTATACATAGGCCCAGAACTGTATGATCCACGGTATGCTTTGGAGGAATTTCCCACATCTGGGAATGGATTTGATCTCTTCCACAGTCCAGGAGTGAGGGACTGTTCACCCTTTTGCTTATCTTCCATCGTTTTGGCCTTCTGTACAATCTGGCCATATTCGGTTAAATCCAAGACTTCCAGCACAGACCCAATAGACGCTTTTAGGCCCTTTAGGAACCTTGCTGCCTTCTCCTCAGCTGTTCGCATATGCCTTGGGGCAAAATGGAATAAACTTTCAAACTGTTGCTGATACTCAAGGACAGTCTTACCTCCTTGAGTTAAGGCCATGAACTCCGTCTCTTTCCGATCTCTGAAACTGCGCGGATAGTGGTTGTCCAAGAACAATTCCTTAAACTGCTCCCAAGTAGGTTCTGGATGAGCAGCCATTAATATAGGTTTGGAAGCTTGCCACCAAGAATTTGCCTCTTTCTTGAGTTGTAACCCAGCACAAATGAGCTTCTGGGCATCCGTGCACTCAAGCACCTCAAATATCTTCTCCAATTCTTGGATCCATTGATCCGGTTCTAGAGGATCACTCCCCACCTTAGAGAATACCGGTGGTAAGTTCCTCTTGAACGACTCTACCACCCTTGACGTGTTGCTCGTCGCCGGGAAGTTAGGAGCATAGGCCGGATAGTAGGAGTATGGATGAGGCATCCCATGCTGAGGAATACCAAATGGTGGGACTGGAGGTGTACCCACTGGTGGTCCCGTTCCCGACCCTACAGGTGGGTCCTGCGGAGTGGGCACCCGGGGAGGTTGACCCGGTTGAGAAAATTCCAACTGTTGCTGGATGGCAGTCATAAATGCTTGCTGTTGTTGAAGCATTTGTTGCTGGAAAGCTTGTTGGGACTGCTGAATTATTGTAGCAACATCTCCCGGTGTAATGACCGGTGGTGGGTCCGGGAGTGCAGTCATAGGTGGGTCCCCATGTGCCCCACCCTGACCATGGGTCTCTGCAGGTAGTGGAGGTGAGGTATGCCCCACAGAACGGGCCCCTCTGGAATTTTGTGGTCGACCGACCCGACGAGGACCCCGCGAGGTACCTCGGGCATTACTACCGGATATAGTACGTACCATCGTATCCTTGTACCTGGAACATATCACACACCATATTGATTAAACACCATAAACTGATTTAGGCACACAATCATATGCCATTATATGAGGTGTTGTAGTGTATGATAGGCTGTAATTAGTCATAGTTTAATTCCAAGATACGGGCGAAGTCCACATCATGCATGCTAATGGTCCCACTCGACCATAGCCCATTGATCAGAGGACTAATTTCCACCATAAAACCAATAAAATCACAATAGGAGAAGAGAAGGGAAAAGAGAAAAGAAAAAAAAAAAATTTCAAAATTTTCAATTTTCCCTTCTGCCCAAACCGGTGGGATGAACCGGCGGGTAGGGACCCGCCGGTCCCAACACCCAAACCGGCGGGTGTCACCGGCGGGTGGGGACCCGCCGGTCTTGGACCCGCCGGTCTTGGCCGATAAAGCGAAAAACAGGGCCAAAAAGCCCTGTTTTGTTTTATTTCCTTCACTCTCTTCTCTCTCTTTTTCCTTCCTTTTTTCTCTTGGACGATTTTGGGAGTCTACTCGGCGCTCCAACTCACGATTCCGCTCATCCACACGGCGCTTTAGTGAAGAGTTAACTCGTCTTCATCCAAGTAAGTTCCTCTTCTTCTCCTTTTCCCCAGAATTTCAAATTTGGGTGAAATGCTTGATTAGGATTTGCTTTCTAGGCTTTCTTTCTCTATTTTCCACCATAGAAAAGTATTATCATGTGTTTGTGATGATTCCATTGTGCTCATTTGTAGTTTATAGGATTCATCACACTTTATTTGGAGAAAAACCCAAATTGATGCCCTAGGTTCTCAAATTTGGGGTTTCTTCAATCCTTACTGTTTTTCTCAAATTGACGATTCCTTTGTAATGCATTCCGCTTGTTTTACGCTAGATATGAGTTAGATTTCATTGAATCATCCATTATGCTTGAAATCCTCATGTATTTCCATGAAAATCCCTATTTTGGCATTGGTTTCCTTGATTTTCATCCATACTTGTACTCATGGAATTCCATAGTCCTTTTGGGGTATATTCTTGCAATTCCATCATCCCATTACTATGGCATTTCATTCTAGACCTAGGGTTTCAAGCTTTCACTCCATTCTATTGCAATTTGCTCAATGAACTTGAATTTCCCCATTTCATTCATGCCTATTGCTTTTGCTGTCCTTTGCTGTCATTTTACTGTTTTGGCACGCTTCCATGCGTTATCATCTACCATGTTCCATGTCATAAGTTTTCTATCAGTTCTAGATCATTGCCGTTCCCGTTTTTCGCATAAATTGGATTTTGGCTTTCCTTCTTTAATGCTGCTGTCCTTTATTGCTGTTCTAACCCATCTTCCTTTTCTTATTGTCAGGATGTCTTCACGCACCGGCAGAGGACCCTCTTCCTCTGGTGTTCGACGCAAGACCACCGCTTCTAAGCGGAAAAGTGCGGAGACCAGCACTTCAGCTCATCGCACAGGGAGACCTGCACCTGCTCAGTCTGACCCTTCAGACTACGATGAGGAGCACTTCACTAGTGCCGAGGCCGCAGCCAAATGGCCTATCTTCCTGAAGGGGCCAGTGTTGATGGAAAAGACCGTGGTAGTCGAGGACTTCCACAAGGCCCAGCTTCAGGAGAGGTTCTCAGCATTGGGCTGGGACACTATTCTTCAGGTGGACCGACCGTGCTACGATCAGCTCGTCCGTCGGTTTTATTGCAACCTAGAGGTGTCGTATCAGTACGGGGAATTCACCGTCAGCAGCTTGGTGAAGGGGGTGGATATCCAGCTGACGGTAGACACCCTGGCCAGTATTCTGGGTATATCGGCGGCGGGACACCGATACTACAGTCCCCCCAGGAGTAGGCCTCAGGGACCGTTCATGAGCATGGAGACACCGGACTTCATCTACGAGACCATCTGCGGCAGCAGCAGTCGCCCGGAGTCCGAGACATCTTTCTTCCCTGAGGTCCGTCTCTTCGCCCGGTTGATCCAGTTCAACCTGCTCCCCAGAGGAGGTCATCGGAACCAGGTAGGTTTCATGACGGCTTTCATTGCCTTTTGTATTTTTACGGCCGCAGAGGGAGGCAGGGAGCACTTGTGCCTTCCCTATATCATCCTCAGAGCGATGGAGCACCATGCTTCCCACCCAGAGGACGGAGGATTCCCCTACGGCAGGATCCTCACTAGGATCTTCGAGTTCTTCAGGGTGGATTTGAGCGGAGAGGAGGGGAAGACTCCGGCCGATAGGTTCGATCGGAGCAACCTCTTGAAGATGGGTCTCCACACCCTCATGGATTCACCTCCCAGATCGGGAGCTCGGAGAGGTAGGGGTAGGAGGGCTGCCCCTGTTGAGGATGTCCTCATGGAGGAGGAGTCCAGTGAGGAGGATGAGGACTACGTTCCTCAGGACGAGGAGGCGGATCTGATGGGCGGCAGTATCCCTGAGGAGGTGCCTCAGGCGTCGAGAGGTACGGGCCCTAGTTCTTCCAGAGCTACAGCCCCACCATATGGAGCCCCACCACCTGGGAGTGGTGACTACGACTATGAGGACAGGACAGCCTCCATGCGGGCCTTGCAGGATGGCCAGGTCCAGATACTGAGGCAGCTAGACGAGATTTCCTCCAGGCAGATCACCTTGGAGGATTCCTTCCGTAGGCTGGGTCAGGACTTGGATACCAGGGCCACCGCTATCTCAGCAGATTATGGCCGGCTTCGGAGGGAGGTACGATTGGTGAACACGAGGTTAGATTATTACGATCACCGCTTCGACTTTAACTCCAGGCCTCCAGCGAACTTGGTGATCATCGACGACGATGACGACGACCAGTGAGGCTTAGCTTGACCACCCAGCTATTTATCCATTTTTCTCTTTTGTAGACCTTGTAGATTTATTTCTTCTCATTCCTTGTAATTGCGATGTAACTTGAATTTCATTTATGGAATAAAACGTCCTTGGATATTGGACTATTATAATGTTTTCATATGTGGAGTTCCTGTGTGGTTTTGTGGTGATGTGACTTTTCTATTTGTGCTCTTTGTTATATTATTATCTGTGGTTTATCAGGTTTTTGTGTAAAATTTTTGGAAATCCCACTTTACGCCGTTATGCTGCCGAAATTTCGTCGAAATAGTACTTTATAGGTTATAGTACCAACCTAATTACCTTTTATCTACACTCACGCATGCCATGAATGCAACTTATAATATAACTCAGTTTTTTTATACTTCCTTTCTTTGACTTTTAATCTTTAAAGCTTTTACATTTGCCCAACCCCATTTTCCTATTATAGAATCTACGGGATTCTAATGGTATGCTGTGAGTGGAGCAGAGCATCACGCTCTGATACCACCGTTTGTCACACCCCGTTCGCACTGAACCGGAGCGGTGACCGAGTTAACACCGGTTAACCCAACCCTGCCAGGATCATCAGACACTGTATTCCACCACAGCATACACACACTAAAATCAACTCATCAAATCAGCGGAAGACTAAGTTTTACCTGTAATAATTCCCATATACCTGATACCCAAATGGCGATACCATAATTATATACATTTGGGCCCAAAGGCATGATATATATACACAAAAAGAATAAAGTTTGAATATCAATTATATACAGGAAATTATCAAAAACATCAGAGTACGCAGCCCGGCATCGGTATCAAGGCTGGAGCTCAGCTCGGCCTCAGAACCGCTGCCCCGCAACACAGCTCTCACACGCGCAGTCTACGCCGTGCTCAAACTCCTCAGGGGTCCACCAGTCCTCCTCAGGAAGCTCGACTGTGGGACCCACCCCATGCTCCTCAGATGCATGACCTGCAAAATCATCTAAAAAGGGGTGTACACGTGGAATGAGCTCACTAGCTCAGTAAGTAGAGAGGTGGACCACACACAACAGTCCACACATCACAACACATCATATGCACTACATGCCATGCAAATCATTTTAGATCACATACACCTAATCAACATTACTAAGTCTTTGGTTTTAGTGCTACTACAACCACAGTGCGCGTATACTCCGGGTACGAGCCGCGAACTCCCTCCCGCGATACGCCCATAGGGCTGTTGGAGAAGGCCCACCGTGAGTACTCGGAAAAATAAAGACAATGCCGTCCACCGGCTCTCAACAGAAATGTAAATAAATTAAATGACAGTGCTGACTCCAGCAATTTAAAAGCAGTACGATTGGCCCTCTTGAAATACCACCGGGGTTGCCGACTGTCCTACATGACTCGCCGGGCGTAATGCCTAACCGCCACAGTGTCCGACAACCGCGACCCCTGCTTCCCCCCAAATGGCAACCCAACACCTTAACCCCTGTTGGGAAGGGTCGTAGCACGGGATGGTGAGAATCCTAATACCGCATGCTCCTATATGTAGTACGACTGCATAGTGCCTCCGTGTCCCATACCACGGGCCACCAATGCATTCGTTTCCAAGCCGACCACGGTATCTAGTCTATCAATGCATTATGCAACATGATGTACACATTCAACATATAACATCTCATTCAATTTGCATTTGAAAAGTAAACATAGCATAAATGCACATCAATGTGTGAAATGACTAATCTATATAGCATATTCATGATGACATGACTAAATTAGATATAGTTATATGAATGCCAAACAAATGCCTTGAAACAAGGCCAAACGTCCTCTCTCCACTTACTTGTAGTGTATAAGGATTCCCGCTCGGTACGGGTGAGATCCGGAGCGAATCGGGTATGATTTGGTGAACCTAACATAATTGAGCGGGGTTAGTACTTCACCATTTTAGAATCAAAATTAATGAAATCCGACTTCAAAATCGTGTTTAGAACGTCGAAAGAAGGTCCCACGTCCGATTTGGGCTCAATCGGACCTAAGAATCAAATTCTGTCAACTCGGGGGGGTCACACAGGTGGGTTGACCACCCACCGGTCCAACCCGCCGGTTTGGGACCGGCGGGTAGGGACCCGCCGGTAGGACCCGCCGGTCCTACCCGCCGGTTAGGCCAGGGACCCCCTGGTCCTCTCGGATGGGTGTCTCAGGCGGGTAGGGACCCACCGGTTGTACCCGCCGGTTTTGGCGGAAAAACCCCAGTTTCTTCTCAACTTCCTCCCTTCCTTGGGGTCCCAAATGGGGCTTTTCTCAACCCATTCTTCACACCTTTAAAGTCCTATAGGATGGTTCTAGCTTAGATCTAAGTTAGATTTAAGTAAGGGGAACCATCATACCTTCTTTGCTCAAGAATGGCTTCAAACCCTCCAAATCACTTCCAACTCACAATGCTCCTTCTACCTTGTCAATATCTCTTCAATTCCTTCAAGATCCACACATAAATCATCTATTAAGCCTTAGATTCATCATTTCAAAGTGTGTTTACAAGATCTTAAGAAACCATACTCGAATCAAGGGTTTAAAGCGTGGGTATGGTTAATGTTCATAAAACCCAGCTTTTCTTACCTCCAACTGTAGATCTCGAGTTGAAGATTACTCTCCCGGCACCGGAATGGCAAGATCGAGCTCCGGCGCCGCTGAAATCTTCCTTTCTTCCTCTTCCTTTCTTCTTCCCTTTCTTTTTCTCTCTCCTCTGTACTTTTCTCCCAAACGTACGGGGGAAATAAAAGGAAAAGAAGGAAATCATAAGGTCTTATATACTATTCCTAATTAAGTGAATAGTGTCGGATGGGTCACTCAGGTGGGTGGGGTACCCACCGGTCCTACCCATCCGAGAGTCAAAACTTGGGATTTTGACCGGGCTCTGACCTCGGCTCGGACCCTACCCCAAGCATACAATGTAGCATACGTACATAATCTTAAAATACGGATATAATACCTGTTCTATCCGTACATAGCCTTATGATAGGTGCACGTACACGGTTTGGGCACTCCCGTCTCTTCTGGCACTGGCTCGGACTTGTCGGGCCAGCCGGTGTTTAAGGTCACCCGTGCCATCATAGCCCATAAGGAACTCGCTCTAACATCCTCTGGCTCGGTTCCTGCATGGTTAAACCGGTTCAACCGTGAAATCAGACCGGGTTTAAGAAGCGGGATATTACAATATATATGAAGGGATAATATTTTTTCCATGTAAGACTTATGTTCACAAAAGTCATGTGACTAGGGAGTGTTCTTTTGCTCATTCTATATATATGATCCAATTAAGGATCTATATACACAGCATAAAATGGTCAAATAGAAGTAAAATAATGAAAGAATAGTAATTACAAAAAGTTTATACTTTTAAGTTTTTTTCTTTCTATAAAAAAAAATTAAAAATTTTAATTTCCCTTCCATTCAATTCTCCTTGCAATCAAACAAAGCCATAACACTTTCATGTGATAGAATCATAGAACTTGAGTTGAAATTTTAGAACTTGACTACTCTAGAACATCTACTAGATATTCAATGGTAGAAAACTTAAAAATATCTCATTATACTCCCACATGGCGAAACTAGTTTTACCGTCAAGCATATTCTTCCCACAAGGCACTTACCAAACGACCAAGTCAGTTATCCATTTGTCACTTTTGGTCAGTTACGTTAATCTTTGCTTGTGTGTATAAATGGGAAAAAGAAGCGAAAAAGGTAGCATGGCCCTTATGCCTAGGCACAATGAGAGACAAAATGACAGCCCCACCCCTCATAAAAAGTGAAAATCACACCCCAGTTGATTTCTTCTACTAATGCTCTCATTAGCCCACAAGTTTATATGACTGCTATATTATCTTTCACGGAACCTCCATATATATAAATATTGGAAGTAACAAACTGGAAGCCCACATATGGTGAATGGGCCCATCTTGCGAAAATGATCACATCTCTATCTTATTGGTTGAATTTCAGTTCAAAATAAGCAATAAAAGTAGTTGAAAAATGAATTAATTTGAATTAGGTCTTGGGCTTAGGTCTCAAATTCGATTATTCATCCATTTCTACCCACACTTTACAAAATCCTCTAGCCTCACGCCCTAATGTGCAGACACAATGTGGTAAAAAGACCACCTTGTCTTTTGGATGGATTGCTATGTGCCTCCCTTGATTGGGCCTCACATTGACGTAATAACCACGCGATTAAATAGTAATTCTTTAGATATATGAGACTAGTATCTTCCCTATGTAGTACCAGTATTATCAATTCGGCCAAATAATTCGCGAATTATTCGGCCGAACCGAATTTTTCTGAATTTTATCAAAAATTCTGACCGAATCCGAATTAAAAATAAAATTCGGTAAAATTCGCGATTTATTTCAAAATTGAATATAAAACGCGAATAATTCGGACCGAATCCGAATTAAACCGAATTATTCGGTCCACTTAAACATTATTTGAAAAAAAAAAAACAATTAAAAAAAAACCCAATAAGCTTTTTTGACCGCTTTTTTGACCGAATCCTTAAATTAATCAATCGAATTATTGCGAATAATTCTCCGCCCGAATAATTCCCGAATCCGAATTTGCTAACTATGTGTAGTACTGCCCACCTTGGTATTTGAAAATTGAAATGTGGGAGCAATTTTTTTAATTAAATATATGAGTCTAAGATCTTCTAGTATATTAATGTAAGCCCAAGTTCATCTATGCCTCCAAAGTGGATGTGGGAAGTAATGATAGATTTTTTATTTTTATTTTTTATTTTTTTATTTAATCTAACAATGGGTATCCAAAGCTTTTGGCCTAACTAGTCCCATGGATCCATATTAACCCCACAATCGTATAAATCGAATTATACCAAGGTTGAATGAGTGATCCCAATAAGATAAGAGAAGTCAAATTCAAAACCACAAGCTTTCGAAGGCGAAAGTCCCTTGCCAACTCAACTACTTATTGAAGTTGGAAGCAATGATAGATACCAAAAGAGAATTTGTTGCAACAATCACCTCCCTTGAAACAATTTTGACTCTCAACATCTTAGTAAAGTTGACATTGTGGTGACCACCCTAAACAAATTTTTTTAGTTGAAAGTAAGCAAAAGATAATTTCCATTTAATTATAAAAATAACTCGTCCTTAATTATATCTAGGTAGGAGCTGCAATGGAGCTCTAGAATTCCAAATTTTTTTGGCCTCAATTGACTTCCACTGTGTGAAGCATGCCAAACATGTTCATCTTATAATTGGCATGCTTCATTGGTATCTAGATTTACCCAATATATATCTTATTCCTAGGTGGACTCAGGTAAACCAATCTTAGCTTGCCTCGTGGTAAAAAAAAAATCTTAAAAATAAATAAATAAATAAACCCACAAGGGAAATGTTTAAAATCATGCATGCATGCTTTGTGAAGTGACGAATCTTAAGCTCTGAATCTTGGGATGCAATCAAGAATGCAGGTTTTATCCATGGAAGCACGACCCATGAAACTCTCTCTCCTCCTCTTTCTATCTCTTCCAAGAATTCTTTTCTTTCTTCTTCATTACCATTACTCTGATTCTTTCAAGCTCCAACTCTAATGTTAACAATTAGTAGTGCATCCCTCTGGTTCTTTGATTCTTGAAGGTTATCCTGATCAAGGTTATCATCCCGGGATAGAGAGATGGCCCCTGCTGATCCTAGAAAAGAAAAAGCTCCACCACCTTTTGGTGATTTCCTTCCTCCATATCCGCATAATGTCTCATCATCATCTCCTCCTCCTGCAACTGCTCATAATGTCAGCTCAGCTGATGCACCTGCATCGACAATGGTTTCTTTAAGCTCTGTGGCTTCTAGTCCTTCGGTTGCCATCCACCCTACACGGGCACCAAGTTTGGCACCGGCGCCGGTGCCGACGCCGGATTATGATCCACCATCAGCACTACATTCTGGGACGATTTCCTTAACGTCAATTATAGTAATTCTTGTTGTGATTGTGTTGGCTATTATAGTTGGGTTGGTTGTACTGATTATTCGTTTCAGGAAGTTTGTAAAACTTGGAATAACCCACTCAAGAGAGCCCATGTGTGAGTTAGTTCTATCTTCCTTCTTTCTTTCTATACATTCCAAGGAGAATAATACTTTTTTGGTATTTAGCTATTAATTTCTATTATATTATGTTAAAATTTGTAGATTTTGAATTTATTTTAGTTTTTTTTTTTTCTTTCATTTTCGTTTTTTCTTTCAGTATATATTTTGGTGGAGAGAAAATATGACAATATAAGTCGAGTGACTATTCTCTGCAGTGAGTGCGGTGGTGCAGTGAGCATCGGATGGTTGAGAGCATCAGGGCACACGTCTCGAGGTCCTCTCGATCATCCAATGCTCACTGCACCACCGCACTCATTGCAGAGGATGTTTTTGAATCTTGTATAGTTTTCTGTTTATTTCTTTTGTGTTTTTATTTTTGGTAGGAAAATAATTGACTGTACCTCCTTACATTGTAAAAAATAAATTATGATCTTTTTCTATGGTAATAAGAAACTTTATTCAGATATAAGGTATGATAGATACAAGGTTTGGATACATATTACTTAGAGTCGAAGACTGAAAATTGATCGGACTGTCTCACTACCATTAACAAGATCATCTTGATTAGAGGATGAGTGAAACAAACTACTTCCCTAAATAAAATGTTATAGACACTGCTCACATTAAATGGATCATTAAAGACCTCAATTAACTATGATCTTAAGAGAAGCAAATACTCATCTAATTATGTATTTATAGCTTACCTTTCAGAAGGTTCTATTGTTGTGTCTCAAATAATTGCTTTGGAAATTACTGTTTCACCCTACTAAAGACAACCTAACCAACCAGGCAACTAATAGCCTTGGGTTTAGAGGAAAAAGCAGCATATGTGAAAATGGAGTATCATCCACTAGAAGGCTCAGCCAACACTAAAGAAAAATGGTTTATAGTGGCCTGATTTACAAGGGGAAAGAACATGTGCAACACTTCATTCACACCTATGGCAATCAACAAAATCCAATCCTTGAAGGGTAGTAAGGTGGTTCTATAGATTTAGGGTTCCTCAGCTTCCAAAGACCCCCAAATAGCAAATATGATATGTGCAGCAGAAGAATGTTGTTGCTCAATCTTTGTTTGTCACGTGCATGTGATGATCCAACACTTGTCCTTTCTACTTTTATATATAATTCTTTTCATCTTTTAAAAAGTGGAATAGGTGCAGGATTCAAGTTGGATTCAGATCCTCTCCAATGCCACTAGAGGCCCAATGCGAATCCAGCGGCTGAGAATACATGGGATGAGTACTCAGAGTCCTCTCAGCTATTGAATGCACGTTGGGCCTCCTGTGGCACAGGAAAGCATCCAGTTCCAGTCACATTGTGATCCGCTGCCAGCAGTCCAATGTGCTCAAAGAGGATCAACACGGGCGACCAGTGGACGCTCACCCGGTCAATATCTCTGTAGTATATATACTCTCTACTCCTTTTTATGCCTTAGAAATTAGAATCTTGAAAACATTTATAGGGAAAACCCAGATCAGTTTCTCAGGCAGAAATGGCGCATATATTTGGCAACACAGCTTTAAGGCAATTGTCTCAGATGTTTGCAACAACCATCTTCTTCCACAGTTCAGAGTACATTCTAGCAATCGCCATTCATGGCAGATTCAATATAACTCTAAGCTCTCTTCTGATCAGCAACCAATATATGTTAGCAATGGCCTGTTCATTGCTGGAATACATCATTGAACTGGTTCTGCTTCCTGGGTTGAAGGAATACTGGTGGGTCAGTAACACTGGTTTTGTTCTCATGGTGATTGGTGAGGTAATTCGCAAATCTGGGATTCTAACAGCAGGTCGTGCCTTCACCCATATGATCAGAATCCGTCGTGAAGACCATAAAAATTTGGTCACTCATGGAATCTATGGATCCATTCGTCATCCGGGTTACTGTGGATTTTTTATATGGGCTACTGGTACTCAAGTGATGCTCTGCAACCCATTTTGTACTGTTGGTTTTATTTTGGTTCTTTGGCGTTTTTTCTCAGAACGGATAAACTTTGAGGAGCATTACTTGAGGAAGTTTTTTGGATCTCAGTATGTGGAGTATTCGCGTCGAGTTCCATCTGGATTGCCATTTGTGAAATGAATACCTGCAAAGTTTACAGTTTCTGAGCCTTTGCACCATTGTTCACCAAAGAAATGCCCAAATCAGAATCTTTACGTGTTCATGGAGGTGGATAGAATCTGAGAAACATGGAGGATAGAGATTGCCAGGGTTTTGGTCACCAAGTGGGTAACATTGAATTGAAAAATAACTACGAAAGATTAGATCAAAGGTTTTGTTTTACCCATTTTTAGTGTGGTGGGGAATCAGCTTCTGTGTTCGTGTTCTATTATTTATATATTCATGGGGCAATAGTATGGTTCCTTCCGCTCTGTTGATGATCATTTCTGAGAATTGCCTTTTTATTGTATTCAATTCTAGTTAGGGCCTAAATGTTCTCCAGGAAGAAGAAAAGTTAGGGTCAATATGAGTGAATTAATTAAACAAGAGGGCTGCCTTCCTCTTTCTTGTCTTGGGGGACTGTTTGAACTTGTGCTGTGTACATTTTCTTCCATATTTTTTCCAATTAAAATAAATAATATTTATGCGTCATGTTTGCAACTAAGAGCTTTATCTTGATTATTTTGTATTTATGTATTTTATCTATTTCTTTGTTTTGCTTCTGCTACTTACTACTATAGATCTCATTCTTCGGGTGAGGAAGAAACAAGTAGCTTCCCATCATTACATCTTAATTTTCTTTTTGTATTATAATTTCATGGATGGCTCCGTGTAGCCTCATTCTTGATCTTAACACATCACATATAGATAATCTTAAGATGACAGTAGTATTATTCAGCATTACTTATGTTTTTGGAACCAATCTCTGTTTTTCACCTCTCATGTAGAACTGCTACTTGAGATAGGTAATTGCTCTGAATTTTTCTAATCCATTTCTTGGTTATGTTCAATGTATTCAGATAATGGTGTGCGGCAAAATTCTCAACGATTAGAAAATCATGTTGTCAAAATTCCACCAGATCCCTCTCCTGCATCAAAACAACCTAATTCTCCAGTTGGCATTCCTATGCCCCAAACACCACGTTTGCCTCATGTGAACAATAATGCAGTTTTTGCATACAATTCCAGATCTAAGAATCCAATCTCACCACAATTATCTTTCTCTGACTTTTCAATGTTCACGTTCACATATGAAGAATTAGCAATGGCAACCAATGACTTCTCAGAAACTAACTTGCTAGGAGAGGGTGGTTTTGGGTATGTACATAGAGGAATCCTCCAAAATGGAAAAGAAGTTGCTGTTAAACAGCTTAAAGATGGAAGCTCACAGGGGGAGCGTGAATTTCAGGCAGAGGTTGAGATTATAAGCCGTATACACCACAGGCATCTTGTTTCCTTGGTTGGGTTCTGCATTGCTGGAGCCCAAAGAATGCTCGTTTATGAGTTTGTTCCAAACAAAACATTAGAGTTTCACTTACACGGTAAGTCTTACCTCATGGTGATTTTCCCACTTTTCCGTTTTCTGTACTTTCAGAATGTATAGCACAACCGTGTGGAGAACTCATTATCTTTGTAATTAAATAAGGGCAAGGATTCTCTGAGCTGCCAGGTTATCCTATATCCTCTTATAAAGAACAATTAAATCAATTTTCAGAGGAAAGAGAAAAAAATAAATAAAAAATTCTATGTCAAGAAGTGTAGGAAACCCCAACGGCTCAGAGATATTTTTCCCTCAAAACAATATTTTCTTTATGTTTTCCTCATCACCTCTCTGCATACTTTTCATTCTCCTCTGCAGTACTGGAATTGTCCACCCCCCCCTTTTCAGTTCTATTTATTCATAGGTGCATTATTTGGAGTCTGCAAAGAACGCTGCTCACCATCTGTTATTTACTGCTCGTCTACTTTTAGGAGAGGGGAGACCTACCATGGACTGGACTACCAGATTAAAAATTGCTCTGGGCTCTGCAAAGGGACTTGCATACTTACATGAGGACTGTAAGCCTTTATATGTTTCTCACTTTTTATTACCTATAAGCAGAGATTTCGTTCAAGCTATTGGTATTTGTTTATTTCGTACTGAAAGTCTATTCATCTGCAGGCAATCCTAAGATCATTCATCGTGATATCAAAGCAGCTAATATCCTTCTCGACTTTAACTTTGAGGCAAAGGTAGATTATATGCAGATATATTTAGTAGCCTTTTTCTTCTAGTCTATGGTATCACCACTTGTGAACTTCGTAATTTTAGGATTCTGATATGAAATTGGACACTGTAATGATTCTGAAGCACTTACGCCCTCATTATGAATTGAAGCTACGTGATCAATCTATTGTGGAAGCAATTGTTAATTTTCGCCAGCTCTATGCTCCTTATGACATCCTTGGAAAGTAGGCTTTTCCTTCATTGATGGTTTCTTGATATGAGGGAATTGAAGGTTTTTGATAAATTATTGGATCTTTGTGTTGGATGATGGCTAAGGATGGTTTAGAGGTTGGGTAAGCCATGTGGTTGTAGGCCATAGAATGAAGAAGAAAATAGAAGGTAGAAACCCAGAAGCCACCTTCATGGCAAAGGGGACATTGTACACACAAACTCTCATTATGACATGAAATATACTAAAATCCAATCAAAATTCAAACAGAAAAAAATAGCATGGTTAGCAAGAGTAGTCTTTTCTATTATTTATGCTTCTATCCTAACAACTTAATTACAATGCCCTTGTTATTAAAGAATTGAAGAAATTTTAAATGAGGAGAGCGCTAGCACCATATATTAATTGCATGTAGCAAGTTATGCATCCTACTACTGCACATGCGTCCCTTCCTATGCATGGTGCTCATTTAATGTGCATAGTCTTATCATTCTTCCTTTTAAATAGCTTCATTCTAGTTTGGGCTACATCATATTATATTCATGTAGTAGATTTCAACCCAAAATATAATTTGCTGTGTGGAAAATGGAGCTCTCTTTTTTGGGTAGTCCTTTTTGAGAATACAACTGAACTTAACTTGGTTTTATCCCAACTAAATGTGGTTGGCTACCTGGATCCTTTCCCTCCAATTAGCTCTATCCAAAGCCATACTTGTTACAGGGCCTAAGCTATGCATGCCTTTCCTCACCACTTCTCCTCGAGTCATTTTAGGCTTACCCCTGGGTCTTTTAGTTCTTTCAATTTGAATCAAATCATTCCTCCGTATTGGAGCATCTAAAGGCTTCTGTTGCACATGTCCATGCTACCTCAAACAACTTTCTCACCGCTTATCATGTATTGGAGCTACTCCTAATTTAGCTCTAATTTTGTTCATTTCTCAATTTGTCCTTTCTAATTTTATCACTGATCCATCTCAATATCCTCATCTCTACTACACTAAGTGTATCTATATTGTTGTTTCTTTACTACCTAACATTCAGCTCCATACATCATTGTCGGTCGTATGACTGCCCTATAAAATTTTCTTTTTAGTTTTAAAGGAATTCGTCAATCTCACACAACACTTTGGACATACCTCTCCACTTCATCCATTCTATTTTAATTCTTTGTGCAACATCATCCTCTATTTTTCCTTCTTCACTTGTGATTGAGTCGAGGTACCTAAAATATTCACTTTGTGGTATCTCCCTATCATCAATGTTCACCACCTCATTATCAGTCCTATTGTTACTAAATTTATATGCCATATATTCTATTTTTTTTCTACTTATCTTAAAACCTTTTGATTCCAAGGTTGATCTACATAATTACATCTTGCAATTTACCCTTTCTTTTGTTTCATCGACCAAAACAATGTTATTAGTAAAAAGCATACCCCAAGGGATCTGATCTTGAATGTCTCTAGTTAATTCATCTATGATTAGCGAAAAAAAAATATGGGGTTAAAGCTGATCCTTGATGTAACCCAATTGTAATTGGGAATTCACTATCTTGCCCCCCCCCCTCACGGTTCTTACACTAGTCACCACACCATTATACATATCTTTAAGACTTTAACTATGTCCACATATTAACTTGAAATACTTCTCTTCTCCAAGACTTGCCAAATTAACTCTCTAGGGACTCTATCATAAGTTTTTTATAGGTCAGTAAAGACCATATGGAGATCCTTCTTACATTCTCTAAATCTTTCCATGAGACTCAAGTAAATAAATAGAGTTTGTAATTGATCTTCTTGGCATAAACCAAATTGGTTATCTGTAATATTGGTTTTTTCTTTCAGGCTAGTTTCAATTACTCTCTTGTTCATGATTGGCTCATAAGTTTTATGCCTCTAGAGTTAGTTCAGCTTTCAATATCACCATTATTTTTATAAATTGGAACGACAATGCTTCTCCTCCATTCATCTAACAATTTTCTTGTGCTCATAATGAAAATAAGAATTTAAAATCTTAGTATGGTCAATACAATATACAAGTGAAAAGTCCAAATCATGGTGGGTCATACTGCTGACATGAATGGAAAACTGGACACTTGGACAATTTAGATGGTAATATATATGCTGGACAAGTGGAGTGACCATATCACCTTCTCCATGTGGTTTAAATAGGAGATTGGAACTCTGGCTTATTTGGGTTCATGTAATGGCCATTTTACAGCATTAAAGGGAGCCTTGTGCACTGGGTTTTTTTTTTTTTTTTTTTTTTTTTTTTAATGGCCATTTTACAGCATTAGAATAATGAGAATTGATCATTTTCGGAGTTTTTAATTTGTCTTCCAATTTTCATTATGTGTATTTTGGTCATTCAGTTAAGGTTTTCTCTCAGGTTGCAGATTTTGGGCTTGCAAAGGTTATTTCTGATGCTCACACTCATGTTTGCACCCGAGTAATGGGAACATTTGGGTAAGAGCCATTTCTTCTCTATTTGTAGAGTTGGTTCTGTAAGTCAAAGAATGAAGCAGACAGTCTCAGGATCTGGTTCTTCTTTCAATTTCATGCTTTATCTGAGTTGATAAATTGTGCTTAAGCTGAGTTTTATCAACAGCTGATACCTGCATTTTGTCACTTGAGGATTAGCTCAATTTGACCTAGGGTTAAGCAATCAGAACCAACTGGTTTGTGATTGCTAAGTTAGTAAAGGTCAGAAATGGCCTGCATTATCCTTTTTGTTTTCTTACACTAACATGCTCAAAACCAATAGGTATATGGCTCCAGAATATGCGTCAAGTGGGAAGCTCACAGATAAATCTGATGTCTTTTCTTTTGGAGTCATGTTGCTAGAATTGATTACAGGACGGCGGCCTGTCATATCTGTGAAGTCCTTCATGGATGAAGGCTTGGTAGATTGGGTATGCAGTATCTTATTTATGTATTTGTGCTCTGCTATAAACTAAGTTCTAATACCTTTTATATTTGACAAGGTGGAACTGAAATTTTGCTTACCTGTGATCTTAAGCTTATTTTTGTCTTTGCCTCTCCTTGAGCCTGTCTTCCAAACTACCGTAGGGCTTGCATTTGTGATAGATTTGGCTAATAGGAGTTGTAACTGGATCAGGTACTGACTGAACTGAATGCCGATTTGATTCATTGAGGCAGATCTGAATATAACTTATTTGATTTGTTTAGTAAAGATCCACTCTGTGATATACCTGGTTATGTTTGGATCCGATCGGATATATACTTATTTTGTTTTGTACATTTGTTTTCATTGGGGTTGCTACTTCAGTCAGCTTCAACTAGAATTATCTGGTCTGAACTTGCACTTTCATTTGGCTTGTTTTTGGTTGGTTCAAAACCTTCCAGAGTTGCACCCAACAGTAAAATGGTTATTGAAATGTATGGTAGGACTAGTTGCTTCCAGTGGAGTTACCATTCCTTAGTCGTGATGATATTTTGTCAAAAATGCGTTGTTAATCAGCAAATTTAAACTGTTTTGGCAATGTAGGCGAGACCTATGCTCATGCGAGCTTTGGAAGATGGCAACTATGACACTCTTGTTGATTCAAAGTTGCAGAAGGATTATGATTCTTTTGAGATGGGAAATATGATCGCCTGTGCTGCTGCTTGTGTACGCCATTCCGCCCACCTTCGACCGCGCATGAGTCAGGTACTAATTGAAGTGTAACCCATTGTGCCCTCAAGTTTGGATGGTTCAGTAATGTTTGAATTATATAATTCTTTGACTATATGTCCCATCCATTCCACTCATTCTACTAGCCATGATTTTCAAACCAAGCAGGTTATTCATGCCTTGGAAAAAGACATTTCTCTGGCTGGTTCAGAAGATGGTGCGAGATCAGAACGCAAAATGGTCAATGGCTCCCATGGAAGCATAGAGTATGACACTCTCCAGTACAAGGAGGACATGAATAAATTCAGGAAAATAGCACGGGGCAGCATGCAGCATGGAGACGATAATTAAGGTGGATTAACCCAGGATCTGGTTTGCAGTCTGCACCTGAGTCAATTAGCAAAGGCCAATCCAACTCATGATTCACATTCAAAGCCTGCTTCCATGAACTACCCTTGTACATTACCTTGAATATGAGAGTGTAAATCAAATAAAAAAAAAATTGAGAGCGTAAATCAACATTTTGTTTATATTTTGTAGGAGGCATGAGATCATCTATTGAAATTCAATTTCAGAATATATGTTTTGTAATCTAATCTGTTATTCAAGCAAGTCCAACCTTATCAGGTTTTTTTTTTAATTAATTCATTAGTGTTCAACAGATAGGTGGATTTCAATATTGAATGTGATGAATGCTGATGCTTCTTACAATTTCTCAATGTAGTCAGCCTAATTACTAGAAGATCCTTCTAATTTGTTGCACCTGGCAGCCTTTGTTTGCAAGGACTGTTGTAGCCTTAATTCACTCCAGTGTTTTGTTTCCCAAAATTCCATAGATCCTAGTAGGAGTATTTCAAGTTCAGGACTTACTTGTGCAGCTATATACAAACTTACAGAATACATAAGCCCATGAAGAGGGTAATAGGTTATAATGCTAATCTGAAAGTGAGCAAAGAGCTCTACTGAATATCTTTCCCAGGAGTCACAGGTAGTTTCATCATGCTTTTTTGCAGTCACATTTGCTAGGTTCTCCAGACATGCATAAGATTATAGTTACTGAAATTCATTAGTAGTTTCATTTCATTACCGAAGTTTCCTGTATAATTCGAGTTTCAGCATCAGCTATGTGAATCACCTTGTATTAACATCCTTCAAAGTGTGTGGAAACTGAATCATTTGAAACCTTCTGAGAGATGCATGATAAGGCGAACAAGCTAAACCAATACAGCAGTTCCCGTGGAAGAATCCGATTTAATGAT
Organism: Macadamia integrifolia; assembly: GCF_013358625.1. NCBI lineage: Eukaryota > Viridiplantae > Streptophyta > Magnoliopsida > Proteales > Proteaceae > Macadamia > Macadamia integrifolia. Next base: position 22,196 of record NW_024868460.1, read on the forward strand.
GCATGATAGCATCTAACAACCGAATGCACCCCTACTCTCCTAGGATCGAACTCCATGGAGTCAAAGCCGTCATCAGGTTTTAATCTGTCCAAATTGCTGACTGCCTTCACCATCATGGGGTAATTGGTAACCATTTAAAGTTCAGAAACTGATTCTAGACTGTAGTCATTGACTATTAACAGTGAGATTTATTATTAGAATTGTACAGTAAGATATTTTATATATGGCTTTGTTGGTGATAGCTCCTGAGGATGCTAGCAGAATTGAACTCCTTTTAAACCTTGGAAGGAAAATACCAAATAACATAACCTAAGGAATATCCCTTGGTGCATTGTTTAAAACCTGAGCAACATGTATAGGCTGTTGAACTGAGAAAATGGGGATGAAGGAAGCAGATTGTAGAGATCTCCATGGAAGTTGTATATATTGGTTTGGTTCATCCATCTGGTTTTGTATAGAACTGATGGGATTCAATTTTAAATTCAAGCTAAATTGTTGTTTTATATTTGACTAATTATGATATTGTTGAGTTTCTTCAGTTTGAACCAGGCACAAAGCATTAAAACGCGGTGGATTAGATTAGTCACTTGGGAAAAACACAGAAAATATAGTCTCATTAATTTTTCTCTACAGCATATACAATTACATTCCATGTTGGTCATTCATTAAACTAGCTAAGCAACTCCTTATCATGTCACCAACAATTGTAATTCATGAAGAAGAGTCCAAGTAAAGATCAGTTGGAGGAGGAGGTGGTGAATGCAGGTAACCACGACGATCATTTCTGACGGGATGGCTCGGTGATCCTTTTGGAGGTGGAGGTGAACGTGGGGACCTTCCAATAATACTACATATCACCATCAACCCTTTACATGGAGGATGCTCTGCAATTCAAGTAATGAGACAGAACCCTTTAGAACATCATTGTTTATTTATAGTTTTACTTGGCAATTTGATCATTAAATATATATACAGGAAAAGAAAATTTGGAAAGCTTGCTAATTACCATGAAGTGTTCTTGCTTGGGCATGGATAAGAATTTCAGAACCTAAAAGCAAAATGAAGAGAGAGATGAGAGAAACTCTCCTCATTGGATTCTGCATGTTGGTTGATATGCAGTCAATTGATTAGAAATAAAGAACCTGAAAATAACCAAATCACTCCAACCTATTTATAAGAGGTACCTGGTTGACTCAGTCCAAATGGTCTTTACTGTTTCATTGTTTGACACTTAGTTTGTCTTTGACTTCATCAAAAGTTGTCTTGGACTTCATCAACTTGTATGCAAACCTCATTTATGTTGAAATATTGACCAGTGACCACAACCCATGTTGGCTGAAATGGCATTTGGATTTATTACTCTCAGCTGAAGCCTGAACCTCATTTACATCATGGATGGCTAGCTTTGAGTTAAGCACTTTGTCAACACGGTTTGCATGGTCTTAGTATTTGATATGGTCTGGCCTAACCCACCCACCATGAGAAGAGACTCAGAGAAGTAGAAAACATATATGGTTGAAAAGCAGACCATCAAAGAATAAAAAAATAAGTGGGTTGTTGAGAACATAACCCATATAGTATCCTTTTAGTCAAAACTGAACAAAAAAGGCAGAGTTTAATAGGGTAATGTCCCTTATAAAATTGCCATTTTTTAAGTGTCACAGTATCATGAGTAAGTGTGAAATGGATCTCACAAAAGAGGCCAAATGAAACGATAATTAGCTTATATAATTCATTAATTACATTTTAATTAGATGAATGAAGCATGAAACACATGATTGAACTGAATTTTCATTTGTAAATCCTTAAGGTGGGACTATTCATGTACAATATATAAGTGATCCTCATCCTTCCTAGTAACATGTCATGTTTTGTAACCTTCTTCATAGATTATGTACTCATTATTATTATATAGACCCTCTAACTAATACTTCAATTATTTTTATTGCCACTACAACCATGATACTAATACATACAATAAAATCAAAGTCGATTGAGCCGTAATTTTACTAGTGGTCTACTCTTGAAACTTATCAACACCCCAATTGCTAGATTCTCTTCACACGAGGTGGAGAGAAATTGTCACCTTACACACGAAATGACCTTGTTTCCCTCCTATATACGAAACCATTCAGTTATACCTCATTGGTGTGCTTTCTTATGTCGCTTGCTTAGAGAACTCTCTCCCTATTAATTAATAGGGTATTTCAAAACAAATAACCTCGGAGTGGTGGCAATAAGAAGACTCGTGGATTTCATGGGCTTTGAATTAAACCATATCTCTAAACTGTTACGGAAATTAATCAACTGTATACAATTAACAACTGCTTAGCTCAATTGGTGAAGCTGTGATGCACTAAGCCCACACTCATGAGGAGGGCTCGAGTCCAAGTTGTAACCCCCCCCCTCTTCTATAGAGTAGGTACCAACAAAAAAAATGGAGATGGGTTCCTCCATGAATCCTAGGGGTGTCAGTTGGTCGGGTGTCCTCGGACCATGACCTACCTATTTAAGGAATGAGTCAATCTCGGTCGTTGTCATATCGAGCTCGGTCGAGTTCCAGGTTTTAATCGAACCTTAAACTGTCTTTACTTTTCCCAGATTTAAGATACTTTAATTTATTTTATTAAATTATCAACAAGAAACTCATTGCTGAGGTGGTCTTGAATAAAAATAAACCCAAGATACACACAGTTGTCAATAAGGTTGATGCCATTCAGAATGAATACAGAACAATGCAGCTTGAAGTTCTTTCCGGCAATCATTCCCTTGTAACTACTGTTGTTGAGAATGGGATTCGCTTCAATGGTGATTTAGCCACAGCGTATGCTCACTTGAGAAAAATAAATATATAACTAAATAATAAAATAAAAAACTGTTGAACTAATGCTTTACAGGCTGTTAGAAGTCATTTTGCAGATTATGTCACTTGGTTTTTCTGTTATATCATTAAAAATGATTTGGAGCCTTGTTCCATATATTTTAGGTTTCCAAAAATATGCATTTGCGGTAAATGATGATAACCAATTTACTATACAAACTTTAGGTTCCAGAAGCAGAAGCATGATTAGTAGGAGTCCATCTGTGCAACATTGGCACCTCTTTTGTTTCTCCATGGTAAGTCATAGGGTCCAGAATCAGAGGCATGACTTGTACGGTAACTAGCTATTTAATTTTTGCACAATTTGTAATATATATCCTATTCTATCCCAAAAAAATCAAAATACCCATATAAATAGTAAGGCTAAACGTGTCGGTCCGAGTCGGGCCGATTAGGCTTACTCCTTGCACCTTGTACTAGCTATTTATAAACGGACCAGGCTTAGGCCCGAGACGTTTATTAATTGGGTCAAGCCAGGTTGGGCCATAACAGTGTCAAGCTCAATCGGGCCTACTGGTGCGGGCCTAGAATTGACACCCGGCTCCATCTCTGCAACTCAGAAACTGAAAACCGATATACACAACCACGGAACCTAGGAGGATGGAATTTCACCCATCCTATGTCGTATGGCATGGAAGTGGAAATGCAGCTTTCTAGGAACTATTTGCCTGACTCTTGCTGCATTCAAAGCACAGTTGCAAATTTACAATCATGGATGAGAAGACGAAATTCCACCCTTCCATGTGCCATTAGTTGAGAAAAACAGTAGTGACAATGGTTTGGAAAACAAACATAAGAGTGATAAGAGTATCAATACAGTGATTGACAAGATTGCTTTGGCATTATTTTCAGGATCGGGATCCTCCGTCGCCCGACAGGCCCTGTAGCGTGCATCCAACAACCAGAAATGTCTTGGACTGCATGCCTGAACGTTCTTGGCCGTTGGATGTGTGCTACCCACACTTTTGCACTACAGACAAGCCCGATCTTCACCATAACAAGCCAGTGAATGAGTCACATCCTTGGCTCGGCTGTGTCTTCATTCCGCGTTCACGGAACCAGGCCTCTTGTGTGACAAGTCTTTTTTCTTTTTTTGGCTCGCAATAAAGCTAGGTCCTGATCGAGCACCTAGTAGTCCTATCTACCTTTCCAGACACGATATCTTGAGTACCTATGATGGTGACCACATCTGCTGGCATGTGATATTTGGACATAGAAAGTAGAAGGGCCTGCTCTGAGTAATGGCCCCCTTCCATAACCTCTACAATTGATAGTAATAGAGCAACAGTGAGCAACTAGATAAATTAATACATGTTCATAAGGTGAGGGAGACTGAGTATACTAATGTTTCCTAATGCTGTGGGTTAGGAGATGTCTTTACAGAGAGAAACTAGCAACTAAAGATGTGGACGTACCCAAACTCTTTTATTCTTTAACACCATTGCTGAAGCTAGTTTCTTGCAGGTTACAAGAGAGACTGATTGTATAGTTGTAAGGCACAAGCCATTCATCTGCAAATCCCATTATGATGTAGAAACATTATTAGTTTGGACTGTTTGCATCTTGCACAACTATCCAGGTGGTGGAGATAGATGGTGCAGAACTCAAATGGAGACTGATCTATACTGATGGAGCCTGGTATTTTCTGTCATTTCCTTCACAAAAACATAAGCTCTTCTTCACTTTGCTTGCAATAACCAAGTAAGGTCATTACTCAGAAGACTGCTCAATTTGTGATTATTGCCCCCACCACCACCATCATAAACCCCCCCACACCCCCCCCCAAA